>NC_080714.1:1924258-2096758 GCF_019097595.1 Hemibagrus wyckioides
AGAGATGGAGGGGGAAAGAGGAGGAGGAGGAGGAAGAGGAGGAGAGACAACGCAGGATCAAAAAACCTCCACGTATCTACAGAGAGCCCAAAGGTGAGTACCCACAATGCACTAGTGCTCTGCAGCTGAATGTTATGATTTAGATTGAAAAGTTGTTATAAGGTTGTGAAACAAACAAACATTTATAAACATTGCAGGACAGTTTGCTTCATGTTACAGCACAGTGATGATGAGTTCTGCATTCTGATTGGTCAGAAGGTGTTCTCTCTAACAGCAGTAGCGCAGGTTTATATTAATGCACTCATTCGTTCTGATGCGTTATCATTTCCATAGTAACAGCTCCGTCACAGGGACATGTACAGCAGACACTCCACTGATAATAAACTGATTAGAAAATCGTTTTCTGTAAGCAGATGTTTATTTACACTATATTGCCAAAAGTATTGGGACACCCCTCCAGATCATTGAGTTCAGGTGTTGTTTTTCAGGGGTCGGGCTCCGCCCCTTAGTTCCAGTGAAAGGAACTCTTAATGCTTCAGCTTCATACCAAGACATTTTGGACAATTTCAGTTTGGGGATGACCCCTTCCTGTTCCAACATGACTGCACACCAGTGACCAAAGCAAGGTCCATAAAGACATGGATGAGTGAGTTTGGTGTGGAGGAACTTGACTGGCCTGCACAGAGTCCTGACCTCAACCCCATAGAACACCTTTGGGATGAATTAGAGTGGAGACTGTGAGACAGACCTTCTCGTTCAACATCAGTGCCTGACCTCACAAATGTGCTTCTAGAGGAATGGTCAGAAATTCCCATAAACACACTCCTAAACCTTGTGGAAAGCCTTCCAGAAGAGTTGAAGCTGTTATAGCTGCAAAGGGCGGGACAACTCCATATTACATTCATGTGCAGGTAAAGGCAGACGTCCCAAAACATTTGGCAATATAGTGTATATAACACGTAAGGAAAACTTCTTGTGGTCCTGAGCTCACTCGCTGTTGTGTTGAATCAATCTTTTCTCAATCCAAACCTCACTGGATAGAGCGCGAGCACCATGAAACATCTGCAACACCGCAACAAACGTGTTCTTACAGAAACAAGGCGGTTTGTTTTCAGCGATTTTAATCCGGATGAGATTCCTGCCAAGTCAGCGTCCCGATCCCACAGCTGTTTCTTTTCAAGGGATCGCTGAAGCATTCCTGAGGTCCGAGTTTCAGAGCAGATGTAAAGAAAAAAAAAGGAGAAAAGAATGTCAAGAGTTGAGACATACGTGTAATATTATTTATGTTTATGTTACTGATATTTCAAAGCATGTGTGTGATATCAGTTTGATTTTCAACACACTTTCAGGAATTCATACAAAACAATAAAAGATAGAAATCTGTGGTTTTGAATGGAAAGAGTTACAGACGTGATGTGTGTGGAAACGTGGCAATTCTGCATTGGAATTTAAAGAATATTGAAGTTAGAAAAAGGTCTGAATGAATAAAATGTTAAAATCTTGAACACGTGTAGGTTTGTGTGTAGAGCAGAAAATGTTCATATGAAAGGTCTGAAAATAAGAGAGCCAAGAAGGATTTTAGTCTTAATCCAAGACTTAATCCCAGTCTTAATCTCTTTATTATTGTTATTGATGTCAGTTTGTCCTCCACTGGGACTGGAGTCTCATCGCATCGATGCTGATCAGCTGCAGACATCTTCCATGTACCAACATCGCTACAGCTCTCACAGAGCTCGCCTTAACATACAGGTACACACACACACACACACACACACTATAAGATATATATATGCAGTCAGTATTCAGTATTCCATGTTCTTGTATTTTCTGTTTCAGTCGCTATAAAGTCTCTGAACCATGAGTTAGTAAACAGGAAGTGTGTCACTGTCAGTAATCAGAACGTTTTTTCAGGCGTCAGAAGACGAGTACGACATGAACGGAGGAGCATGGTGCGCTAACCCAGACGAAAAAGTCCACTGGATCGAACTGGACACTCGCACGCTCACCGAGTTCACCGGAGTCATCACACAGGGCCGAGACGACCCGGTCGAGTGAGACACTTTCAGACACCAACAACTAGTGTCATAACCAAAAATACAAATAGATGTCTTTAAACTTTTTTTTTGAATTGTTTGACCATATAGGAACGATTACGTCACGTCCTACTACGTGGCCTTCAGCAATGACAGTAGAGAGTGGACTGTCCTGCATGATGGATACTCAGAATGGGTATGGGTTGCCAGATCTGTATAGATCACCCACATGATTATTTCACCATAAGCCTTCTTAACTCACAATTCTGAGCAATCTGGATTTTTGAGGAGAAGATATTATCCTTCCACTCAACCATCTGCTGATACTCTCACAGCTGTTCTTCGGGAACTCTGATAAACACACCCCCGTGATGTCTCAGTTCATGGATCCCGTGGTGGCGCGTTACATCCGCATCCTTCCCCAGAGCTGGAACGGAACCGCATGCATGAGGATGGAGGTGTTGGGATGCCCTTTGCCTGGTGAGCAACATCAACTAGCACATCAATAATCTTTCTTCATTTATTTTCTTCTGATAATAAGCACTTCTATGTTGAATTGTTCTCACTGAGATTATTGTTTTTTATTTGTTTTCATGTGACCCAGACCCTTTAACTGAGAACCAGAGGCAGAACGAGGTGACGCCGAGAGATGACCTGGACTACACGTACCACAATTACCTGGACATGGAGAAGGTCAGGCACAGAAAGTGTTTAAAGGGTCATGAAAAGTGTGTAACTTCTCACCACATCTTCAACCTTAATCAGTTCCATTGAGTAAGTGTGGGTTTGTTTTTTTGTGGTTGCAGTTCATGAAGTCCATTTCAGATGAGTGTCCCAACATCACCAGGATGTACAGCCTGGGCAAGAGTTCAAATGGCCTGGACATTTACGCCATGGAGGTCAGCGATAATCCCGGGATCCATGAGACAGGTGAGAAATTCCAGAAAGAAATTTATTTAATTCAGGTCAATTACTGAATCTTAGAGATATTTACAATCTTGCCTTCCTGTTCCGCTACAATCTTAACAGGTGAGCCAGAGTTCCGCTACACAGCCGGTTACCATGGTAATGAGGCTCTGGGCAGAGAACTCCTGTTGATGCTTATGCAGTATCTCTGTAAGGAGTACAAAGATGGAAACCCCCGCGTGCGCACCCTGGTGGACGGAATACGCATTCACCTTGTTCCCTCGGTTAACCCTGATGGTCACGTGACTGCTTTCGAGAAGGTTTGTGTGGACCAGGGTTCCTCAAATCTTTCCCTGGAGGGCCAATGCACTGCAGAGTTTAGCTCCAACCCCGAACACACTCCTCTACCTGTGATTTTTTAATGATCCTGAAGACAGTGATTAGCATGCTCAGGTGAGTTTGATTAAGGCTAGAGCTAAACTCTGCAGGAAAGTGGATCTCGTGGGTCAGATTTGAGGGTTCCTGGTGTAGATGGTACTTCCAGGGTTTTGCTGAGTGCTAATAGATCAAGTTTATGAATTACAATGATGTTAATTTAAATCAGAAGTTAATTTGCCAAGCTAAGGTTCATTATTTCAGTCCTGATTAAACTATCTTTCAGTTAGAAAGCTGGAGTAAAGCTTTAGCTTCATTTTATTTGTCTAAGGGTTCTGAGCTTGGCAGCTGGACACTGGGCCACTGGACTGAGGATGGACATGACATCTTCCTGAACTTTCCAGACCTCAACACTGTGTACTGGAATGCACAGGACAAGGGGATGGTGCCCAAATTGACCCAGAATCATCATGTGCCCATTCCTGATGGCTATCTGGCTGAAAATGGACCTGTAAGTACAATGTTACAAGTAACACAATGTTTCTAACAGACATCCAGTAAAAATAAAGGCTGCTAACACTATAAACTAGAACATGTCTATATTGAATGAAACGGCATAAGGTGGAGAAACCTTATTTTCTTTGAACTGGGTGTTGTGTAGCTAGCAGTGGAGACACGGGCCCTTATCTCCTGGATGGACAGCCACCCATTCGTTCTAGGAGCCAACTTGCAAGGCGGAGAGAGGATGGTCACCTACCCCTTCGACATGCGTCGCCTCACCAAAGAGTCTGAGGAGCTGGAAAAGAAGCTGAACCCCAGGGCTGATCGTCGCAAGCGCCAGTATGAGGAAGAAGAAGAACCAGAATCAAATCCGTACCTCCACATCGGGTACCATCAAGAGAGCTATGGTGGGCACCATGAAAGTCACGGTTACCATCAAGAGAACTATGGTGGGCACCATGAAAGTCACGGATACCCTCAAGAGAACTATGGCTACCACCAAGAAAATTATGGATATCATCAAGAGAACCAAGAATACCACCATCCGGAGAACCAGGGGTACCATCATGAGGGATACTCTGAAGGGTACCATGAGGGATACCAGGAGGGATACCATGGAGGATACCAGGAAGGGCACCAAGAGGAAGGCTATGAGCAAGGTTATGAGCAGGGCCATGGACAGGCAGAACCAGAGGAGATTAGGATGGTTGAGGACCAGTCTTTGTTCCGCTGGTTGGCCATATCTTATGCTTCTACTCACCGCACAATGACCCATACGTTCCGGACTGGGTGTCATACCGAGGACCCCACAGGTGGGATTGGAATCGTCAACCGTGCCAAATGGAAGCCCATTTCAGGAAGTGAGTGCTGCCTCATTCCACCTCCTTGATATAATTGGGTTTGTGCAAAAACTTTTGCCCCTGGATATTATCTAAAATGGTTGTGTATTGTTTTTTACCATCCCTTCCTCAGGTATGAATGATTTCAGCTACCTACACACCAACTGCTTTGAGTTGTCCATCTTCCTGGGCTGTGATAAATATCCCCATCAGAGTGAGCTTATAAGAGAGTGGGAGAACAACAGAGAGGCTCTGCTGACCCTCATGGATCAGGTGAGGTAGTGATGGTAGTGATCTTCCCAAGAGATCATATACCCTCGAATAGATTTAAACTACAGTAAAGGTCAGTCAAGATAACCCTACGGTATCATCAGAACCTTGATCGTTATTTTTTTTTAGGTGCACCGGGGGATTAAGGGGGTTGTCCGAGACAAGGAGGGGAACCCCATTGTAAATGCCAGTATCTCTGTGGAAGGAGTCAATCATGACGTCACCACAGGTGAGACCTAAAGATCAATAGTCTTGCTTGGACATCACCTTGAGTTATTTTGTAAGACAGTACTAGATGTTCTTAATTAGCTTACCTGGTAATATAAAGGTAAGGAAATGTCCTACTAGACTAATAATGTCTTAAATGGCCTTTTTCAGGTGAGGCTGGTGATTACTGGCGCATGCTGAATCCTGGTGAGTATCAGGTGACTGCACGGGCCAGCGGTCATTCCTCGTTGAGCCGAAAGTGTGTGGTGGGTTTTGAACCAGGAGCCACTCTGTGCAACTTTGAGCTCAACAAATCCAACTGGGACCGCATCAAAGAAATTATGGCTCTCCATGGCAACAAGCCCATCCGACTGCTCAACCCTGGAAAAGGCAGTCACTATACCTTCCGTGGCGACAGAAGGATCAACAACCGGATTCCTGACGGTAATGGTGGATATACTGACCGAACCCGTCTGCGGCGCTTAAGGCTTATGAGGCTTCGTCGGCTGCGGCAAGAAAAGCTCCAGGCCAGGATGTCCACTACAACGATCATGGCAACAACAATGCCACCGACTACCACTGCGACCACCACCACCCCCAGCCCCACCACAACCAACACGGTTCTTCTGGGCACAGACAACTTCACATTGTGGTATGACTCATGGCTGCCGGTGGAGGAGAACACAACGCAGCCGGAGCTCGAGATCACAGACTCATTGGATTACAACTATAATTACAAGATTGATGATTACTAAGTCCAAGGGTCACGGATGGGTCCTAGAGAACATAGCGTGCTACTTCCTCCTTCTTCAATCAGCACGGACAAGCAATCGATCACGGACAGTTCTTGAATCATCAGATAATGGGTTCTGAATGAAGGATCTCGTTGGTGTAGGAGTGCTCTACCAAGAACTTGCTTTATTTCATCAGTTACAAGGAACTAACATCGTTCGAAAAAGGCGTCTCCGGATCAGCAAGGTTGGACTTGATGGTAAAGTTGATCAGAAACCTGATCATACGTCATAATGATCTCCTTTTTCCTTCTTTCAGTAGAGCTTAGCATAGAATACAACTTTAAATTACACAATTTATTTGTTAAGCCACAGACAATGATTTAACCAACTATCTATACACAACGTTAGCTACATTTACTAAGTGTCTACTGTCCTGCTTTCTACAAACTGTTCAGTGTATGATGTCATGTGATCAAGTTTGCAACTGACTGACCAAATGGAACCTCTTTCTGACCATCATTTACCAAGGCAATATAAAAATGTTTTTCTAATTTTAAATAATGCATGATAACTGTAATAAGTAACATCTGAGGAAATAAAACTAGTTGCTGTTAGTGAACCTGAAGCTATAGCTATCAGAGATCTACAGCATTTGTCTTTGGAAGGCAGTAACACATTGCAGATGTGGCTCTCATCTCTCATCAATGACGCCTCTTCAGCCTGACATCATTTCTTCATCATCATTTTCACTGGGCTCTAATTCAGAAACCTCCCCCATCCTCTGTCCTTGGACGACCTACATGGTTCCCACAGAGCCAAAACTGAACATTTATACAAAAAGTGACTTTATTTACACTTTTTTTTTTATCACACAATAAGCAACTCTGTCAGGTCAGCACTGCACAATGTCTACAGGAGACGTTTCTCTTGGAGATCTGGAGGTCGAATGGACTTGATGTTTCATCCAATAAAGGCTTGTTTATGGATTTTTTTTTTAGTTTGATCTCTATGATTCTCAACACAGAAAGAACACCATGACGTTCACCAACCCGTTATTTGCGACATATTTTACTTCCAGGCACTCATTTATTTTCTTCTTAATCTTTTTCTTCTGATTATTATTATTATTATTATTATATTTCCTTATCACTCAAGGCTTCCACTCCTACTCACACTTATCTCTAAGAAAAAAAGCCTGCCATTTTGTGCACTGTTTAGTGGCTGATGTTCATCTCGCTCTCCTCATCGTCCTCGGTGGAAAAGGCGGAGAATCTGATTGGCTCGCACTCCAGCGTGCGTAGGTTCACCAGGCAGGCCGTCTGTGTACTGCTGAATTCTGGGATTGTCACCAGCAGCACCTCCTGACCTTCAGAACCTGAGAGGAAAACAAGCTGGTGAATCCCAGTGAAGGAGGCGTGGCCTTTGTGTCATCAGTTCCAGTAAAGTAACAGTAAAAGTGGTTGTGGCCATTATGTTCTCAATTTTATTGAATCTTTCAGTCCCAGTAAAGGAGGTGTGGCCTATATGCCTATTAGTTTCAATGTGGCCTATGTGCTTTTCAGTCTCACGTAAGTGGGTGTGGCCTCTGTAACCATCACAGCTTCACCCTGTTTCAATAAGCACAGTTGTGTAATAATGAGTATGTGACGGTCCTGTACTGACCTGTGACGCGCCTGGACTGGTAGCTCGGAGCGTTTCCACTGAAGTACACATGAGGACACTCACTAAGGATGAACGGGTCCTTCTGGTAGAACGGGTAACAACCTGCACACACACACACCACACACACACATGCTAAATACATACATAACCAGATCCTACTGAGAAACTGAGATGAAATGTTAAAATCCTGTGTGTGTGTGTGTGTGTGTGTGTGAGTGAGAGAGAGAGAGAGTGTTGTACCCAGTGTGTCTGGTGCGGTAGGAGCCATATGTCTGAGTCGCAGTGTGTTCTCCAGAATCTCTAGGTGATCATCCACACTGCTGTACTTCACGATGTCACTCACGTTCTGTCCTGAAGTGCCCAGGAATCTAACCACACACACACACAAGCATTATACATTAGATATACAGTAGTATTTATAAAAACAAACTGAACCAAGTAAACCAGGCCGACAAAAAACTCCATTAAAGTTTAGTGGTTGTCATGGCAACCTTACAATTTACCCCAAAACATGTCCATCAAGGAACGTCAAGTAAAAAAGCGGGTATTAAAAATAACGGTTCCTCGGACAACTAGTTTGTGTTCTATATCGTTTAGATCAAACGTGTTCCTCACCGTACGCCGTCCACCACGGCCTGGTACGGGTTAGTGACCAACTGCAGGGTTCGGTACGAGCCACACAGAGGGAACATGCAGCTGTGCAGGGGCTGCTGAGGCAGAGTGAAGTTGGTGGGGTCAAACTCTCCCGGCATTACGTCCACTGCTACAGAGGCCTGCAGGAGACCACACACACACACACACCTGAATAAAAGCTCCACGTACACTACCAGTCAAAAGTTTGGACACACCTTATAATTCAATGTTTTTTGTTTAGGGATTTATTTTCTACATTCTAGAACAATCCTGGAGATTTCAAAACTATGAAATAACACACATGGACTTTAAGTAATCCATATGTAATGACAACAAAGAACAGTCAGTTGTTATTTTAAGACACGAAGGTCAGGTGTTCTGGAATAGTTCTTTCCCATCACCATCACCGTGATGAAACTGGCTCACATGAAGACCATCCCAGGAAAGCAAGACCAAAACTGACCTCTGCTGCAGAGGAGAAGTTCATTTAGAGACACCAGCCTCAGAAATCACCAATTAACAGCACCTCAGATTAGAGGCGTTATGAAGGCTGTACAGAGCATCAGTAGCAGACATATCTCAATATCAACTGTTCAAAGGACATAATTGTGGATTTCGGCCGCCTTCAGCATTGTTTTACACTGTAGAAAGAAATAAACATCAGGAAAGACCATGGAATTACAAGGTGTGTCCAAACTTTTCACTGGTAGTGTATCTAGAGGCTGGAGACGTCCCAGTGTGACATGTGACTTACCACCAGCTGAACCAGCAGCTCATCCAGCAGTCTGATGGCCTCCACACTTCCAGCCTGCGTCTTCTTGGTCAGATACTTCGCCTGGATTGAAAAATTCAGTTTGTGTGGATTAAGGACAGCGCATGCACGTGATAATAATAACGTCTCAACGCTATCGAAGCCTCACCTTCGTGCTGGAGTCTTTATCCTGTGTGCTCCGACTCAGCAGGTTTCCAGCCAGCAGGACGCGAGAGATGGACGCCGCCGCGCCCTGCTCTCCCACGTCGCCCAGGTGACCCGATACCATGTCCACCAGCAGCTGCAATCCCAGCATGCTCTCTGCTCTGCTGCCGCCCAACCCCAGCCCCGAGGCCAGAAGCACGAACCTGCAGACCATTCAGCACCGAGCGAATTAGACCTCCATAAAAACTGAGATCAGAACTAGAGATCATTCTGTATGAAGATAATAATCCTAACCTGTCTGTGTTTAAAGGCTCTCGAGGCGTCTGAGGCGGGAGATCGGCCAGACAAAAATCCTCCACCGTAAATTTACCATCGTTTTTCTCGGCACCCAGGATAGCGATCACACTTCCTGTAGGAGGATAACGACAAAAACAACATCTAACGGCAGCTCTGACTGCAGCGCAGGATTATATTAATGCCTTAGTGTTTCTATAGCAACAGCTCACTGGGACACATACCGTCAGGATAAAACCAGTCTACCTTCATTGCTCTTCTTCATAATTCTATTATTATTATTTATATCATCACATAAAGTGTTTTTTCCTTATGTAACAGAGAACGCTTAATTTGTAATAAATTAATAGAATATTAGCTTGTTTTCTGATAAACTGCATTAAAAAAATAAATAAATAATTAAGGATAAGGTACTGAAGAACGAATCCTGAGCCTAAAGATAATGACAATATTAACATAACATTCTATAGATTAAGATTAAAACTTTTATATGGAGCGCTTACCTAAACAAACTTCATAAATATTATAATTTTCAGTGTTTCAGTGTTGACTGACGTGTGTGTGTGTGTGTGTGTGTGTGTGTGTGTGTGTGTGTACCGGTGACAAACTTGGACGTTTCGATTTTGTCCTCCAGTTTGATCCTCTGCAGCTCGTCCTCCAGAATGAGCTCGTCTGATTGGCTGATGTATTTGGCACGTGGAGGCTGAGGGAGCAGGTTGTGCTGAAGAAACACAGGACATGACCAACAGTTCAGCAAACACACAAAACATTCCTCATATACACACAAGCCTCTCTGATGATGCTGATGATGATGTGTGGGCAGCCTGTGACCCAGGGCACTGCAGCGGACAGAACCACTTGGAGACTATCACACCGTCTCTGAACTGCCTCGGCATCGGTCAGCTTGCGGCAGGAAGGAATCAGTGTTAAGTCTACAATGACCTCAGAAACTACACTGACCTGTTAGTTCCTCAAGAGCTCTTGGTTGCTGTTGCAGAAAGGACAGTTACATTATTTAGTGTCCAGTGTCACCCAAATGAGGAAGAGGTTCCCTCCTGAGCCTGGTTCCTCTCAAAGTTCCTTCCTCAGATCATCTCAGGGAGTTTTTCCTCACCACCGGCTTCTCATTAGGGATAAAATAGTAACTTAACTTTAAACTTTATAAATATATTTTCCCTGTTTCTGTACTTCTGTAAAGCTGTTTTGAGACGATGTCCATTGACTTGAATTGAAATGTACTGTGTGCCGTAAATTATTCAAAAATAATAGAGAAATAAACAAAGATGGATTTTTAGGATGTTACAGTTATTATTCATTCACTCGTTTAATTCTCATACAAAACCTCAGAACTATCACTGTTCTTCCTCTACCTCTTCATCTAACACTCATATCACAGATTAATACATTAAAAATCTGTAATAAAATATAATGCACTCTTCCTCCTCCTCCACTTCACCACTTCACAGAAGAGCAATGTTTATCTGTGTGTGCTGTGGTGGTCCAATGAGAAAAACCAAACATGGAGGACGGTGTCCTTAACGAGTAACGATCCTAACGAGTCTCTGAGTGAGGGAGAATCGTAAACATATATATTATATACTATATACTCTGGTAAGGGCGTTGCAAAAACTCCCTGAGATGATCTGAGGAAAAAACCTTGAAAGGAACCAGGCTCAGAAGGGAACCCCATCCTCATTTGGGTGACACTGGACACTAAATAATGTAACTGTAAATAAATAATGTCCTTTCTGCAACAACAACCAAGAGCTCTAGAGGAACTTATGGGTCAGTGTAGCTTCTGAGGTCAATATAGAATTCCTTCCTAATTCCTTCCTGTCCAAAGACATGTGTGTGTGAGTGAGAGAGAGAGAGAGAGAGAGAGACAGACAGACAGACAGACAGACAGACAGAGATTGCAGCAGAGTTCATGTGTTTGTGGTTGTTCTTCACCTCCTCACTGATCTCCTTCAGGATGGACGGCTGCAGCTCCATGTGTTTGAATAACGTACCCACGATCACACACCTCTCTCCCATCTGCAGGTCACACAGCTTCCTGATGGGCAGTGATGAACCTGAAACACACACAATTTTACAGCAGTTCACATTAAAGCACTCGCTTTGATAGGTTATGGTTTCTATAGTAACAGCTGGGTCACAGGGACGTGTACAGCTCACGCTCTACTGATTATAATAAACAGAACATTTCTGTAATATTTATGGAAGGAGTCTCCAGTGTCAGAGGTAAAGCTGTGATTAAGTTTTCTGACATTTTCAGAGGCGTTTCTTTGCTTCTGGCTTCTTCTTTTCCCTTATTAACTTGAAGAAAGAGAATAAAGAGAGAATAGAGGCAGGTGAGGGAGGGAGGGAGGGAGGGAGGGAGGGAGCGTTTATAGCTGCTATAACGTCAGGGAGAACAGGAAGTAACTTCCTTTACAGATGCTCTGTGACAGGAAAAGGATAAAAAGTACAAGTCAGTGTTTAATAAATAATTTTTTTTAAGACTGTGGTGGTGTAAGAGGAATAAAACACTGAGGGACGTTCAGTTACAGGAATCTGAAATCTGATTTCACTATTTTTTCTGAATCTGGATTTTCTCTCTCTCTCTCTCTATCTCTCTCTCTTCTGTTCATCTCTCTCTCTCTCTCTCTATCTCTCTCTCTTCTGTTCATCTCTCTCTCTCTATCTCTCTCTCTTCTGTTCATCTCTCTCTCTCTCTTCTGTCATCTCACTGTCTCTCTCTCTCTCCCTCACCCCATTTCTGCCGCGCTCTCTCGCTCAGGATCTCCCGCATCTGCATGAGGCGAGTGGCGTAGATGTGAGCGTACTGACGGCTGAAGCTGCGCTCGCCCAGACAGAAACACTGCGAGCAGCTGGAGTAGGACGGCTCCTGTCTCTCAAACACCGGCCTGTCCGAACTCGGGGGGTGGAGCAGCGTCTCCTTCGGCACCGTGACGTCTGAGAACATGACTGAGGACGAGATGGAATAAAATCAATGAAAGAAAAGAAACGAAAAGAAAAAACAAGCAGAAATAAAGAATTGCGACTGAAAACAACAGAATGAAAAACATAAATGAGAAAAAAAAAACAAAATAAAAAAATAAAAATATACAAATAAATAAAGCCATAAAATCAGAAAAATAAAAACTAAAAATAAATAAATAAACAAATACATAACAAATAAATAAAAACATAAAAGAGAAAAATAAAAAATAAACAAACATAAATGAAAAAATAAAATGATACAAATAAATAAAAACGAGAAGAATAAAAAAATAAAAAATAAATAAACAAAGCTGTTGTGACTGCGATAAATCATCAAGATAACTTTTGTAATTATATTTACGTATTTTTTCTAACACATAAAAGGTAGATAAACTATTTAAATCGTTAAATATTTCTTATAATAAATTAAATTATATTTTTTTCTTTTTCAATTTATCTTCAAAGTCTAGAAACTTTTGCAGCAGTATGAACTTTATTATTATTTATAAAATAGAAAAATAGATATTAATCTCATAAATCACTCTGAATATAAATCACATCTTAATGAATCTTAATGAGGGTCAATTTAATTTAATTACAAATAAAAGGAAATATTTTACCTGCAGATGTTTAGCGAGCTGAAGTGAATTATATTACAGATTAATGTCTGAGTAAATGTGTGTTTATAGATTAAAGAGATAATGTTTTATAAACGCAGCTGAATAAAGACGAGAATTAAAGAATATATAATAAAGTGATTTAATTAGAATCAGATATTAATATTAAAGTAAACTCCAGCTAATGTTACTGAAACTAACCGCTCTGATCTTTCTCTGAAAATCGAGAACATTCTCTTACCTTCTGTTTAACGTTTTACCAAAAATAAAGTTTTTATTTGTTCTAAAAAAATAAAAATTTGTGTAAAGAAACCGAACAGAAGAAGAAAGCTGACGGACCTCAAGGCCGAAAACACCGGACACTGCTTTGGGATCTCGCGCGAAATACTTCAGTCTAGGGTCCGCGTCCGGTTATGACGCAACATCCGGTAAAAAATAAAAGACGCTACATTAAAAGTCATATTAATTTAAATATGTTTTGTTTTGTTTTTAGATATAATAATTAATTAAGAGACGAAACCAAATTACACGTGATATTAGAGTTATTATACTTTGAAATGGTTAGAAATATTTAATAATATTAATAATATTTAATAATAAGGGTACTTAAGTATTTGCATAAATTATATAAATATATTTACTAACCTAGCCATGGGGGTCACAGTCCAGTGACTTCTGTGCCGGACCCAAGCCCGGGTAAATAGATAGGGTTGTGTCGGGAAAAGGATCCGGTGTAAAACAGTACCAAATTTAATCATGTGAATCATCAGTTGGACAATGATGTTTGCAGATGACATTGTGATCTGTAGTGAGAGCAGGGAGCAGGTGGAGGAAAACCTGGAGAGGTGGAGGTTTGCGCTGGAGAGAAGAGGAATGAAAGTCAGTGGTAGTAAGACTGAGTACATGTGTGTGAATGACAGGGAGGGAAGTGGAACAGTAAGATTACAGGGTGAAGAGGTGAAGAAGGTACAGGAGTTTAAGTACTTGGGGTCAACAGTCCAGAGTAATGGAGAGTGTGGGAAAGAGGTAAAGAAGCGAGTGCAGGCAGGTTGGAATGGGTGGAGAAAGGTGTCAGAGTTCTGCGTGATAGAAAAATTTCAGCGAGAATCAATGGGAAGGTGTACAGGACAGTGGTGAGACCGGCCATGCTGTATGGTTTAGAGACAGTGTCACTGAGACAGAGACAGGAGTCAGAGCTGAAGATGTTGAGGTTCACTTTGGGAGGGACACGGTTGGACAGGATTAGGAACGAGTACATCAGAGGGACGGCTCATGTTGGACGTTTAGGGGACAAAGTTAGGGAGGACAGATTAAGATGGTTTGGACATGTCCAGAGGAGGGAGTGAGTATATTGGTAGGAGAATGTTGGACATGGAGCTGCCAGGCAGGAGGAAAAGAGGAAGGACAAAGAGGAGGAATATGGATGGAATAAATGAGGATATAAAGCTAGTGGGTGCAAGTGTTGAGGATGCAGAAGATAGGGATAGGTGGAGAGACACGATTCGCTGTGGCGACCCCTGAAGGGAAAAGCCCAAAGAAGAAGAAAAAGATATAAATATATTTATTATATTTAAATATAAAGAAATTATTAAAATATTTTATTAAAAAAAAAGTCCAATTTATGATTGAATGCAAATAAAATAAATGTTACACTTGTTTTTTTTTTTTTTTTAGTATATACTTTACAACATATACAAATTTATTACAAATATATTTGGTCAAATAATTAGTCTTTAGCAAAAAAACAAAAAACAAAGCCCTTCAGGATCAAATGTGTGGTGATGATCCAGCACTGACTCAGAACCTAAAGTCAAGTCGGTATTCAACTTCCTGCCAAATAATCACACTCTTAAAAAGAGAAATTTTTGTCTTGGTGTTTATAATGATTTATAATCCCACTCTCTCCCACTTCCAGAGGAACATTGCTTCATCTTACAGCCTTATTCTTTTCTTAGGACTTCATTCAGATATTAGAGTTAACTTCAGCCATCACACGCTCGATAAAAAAAAATAAAACACTGACCAATAGAGAATTTTTCATAAATTTATTTCATGTTCATATTCACCAGACATGAGACATGGCATTTAGGAGTCACAGATTTTCAGCTGTGAAAGAAGAAAATGTTTAAACTAAAACTAAACAAAATTTCTCTGCTGCACCGAATTATTCTGATCAGTGGGATTAACACCGACCTGATCATTACAGCTACAACACTAACATAGCATGCGTTCAGTATTAATGTGTAAAACTGCTGGGGGGCTGTGAGAGAGAGAGAGAGAGAGAGAGAGAGAACAAAGTTTTACACTGTAGGTTAACGCTGGCTGCATCTGATAACACACTCTCACCATTATATCTGGGAAAAGCTTCAGAATGAACAGGAACGTTAAGAGAAACAGCGCAAGAGAGAGAGAGAGAGAGCTGGGGGGGTCTACTTCTTCCTCCCTCCTCTCTCCTTCAGTGCCAGGTGAATAACTGATCCATTGTTCATGTTGTAGTAGGCCAGAGAGTTGGAGTCCTTGATGAAAATTCCCTGCAGACAAAAAATAAATACATAAATAAATAAACACTTCGCTCTAACCTCTATACTTTATAGATTTAAACTAGGAATGCTTTAACATCTCCTCACATTAGCACTGATTGTGTCTGAAATTCGGCTGAATCTTTAAATGACAAGATAGTTTTTTCTAAAGTAACATCAGCGCCATCTAGCGTTCGAACAGTAGAACAACATCCTGCACAAGCGCTCAGCATGACATCAACATCATCTGTAGCTGTGGGAGATCAACATCTTTAATCTTTACTCTAGTAAAACTCTTTAATCATCTTCATTCCCACGCACTTTATTATTTATTTACACTACAGTGCTGCTGAATTCTCAAACCTGATTGGTTCAGATTTACTAGATGTATATTATTATTATTATTATTATTATTAATAATAATAATAATAATAATAATAATAATAATAATCTCAGTTGAATACACATATGGACATGATCGTTGGTGTTCTTGCATTAAAGAAAAGAAAAAACACACCGGTCACTGAAACTGACCACAGAAATAAATAAAAATGTACTAAAAAGTTGACTAATGAAACAAAATATTGCTTTTAAATAGTGGTTCAACAGAAGAATAAAAAAAATTAAATAAATTAAATAAAATAAAATAAAGAAACTGGCCTGGACAAAAAAAAAACAAAAAAAAAAAACACCTTAATTAATGCCACCTTTAACATTATATTTTTTTGCACAACCTTTTGAGATTGAAGCCATTTCTGTAACTCTCTCTGAGACTTCTGCAGCTGTCCACAGGTACTCTGGTCCACTCCTCGTAAACAAACTGTTCCAGCTCTCTCAGGTTTCTTCAGACCGCATGATTTAGCTCTTTTTCCACAGATCTTCAACAGATCATGGCTCACAGAAAGCTACTTATGTTGTTTTTAGCCGTCCTCGTGTGTTTTGTATCATTATCCGGTTGGAGTACCCCTGACCTGTAACTCAGACCAAGCTTTCTGACTCTGGGCAGCACATTTCGCTACAGAATGTTTTGAGATTTCATTGAACTCTGTAAGAGATTCAGGACACGCCGTGGCAGATGCAGCAAAGCAGCTGCAGAACCTCACCGAGCCTCCTCCATGTTCTACAGCAGCTCCAGAACCTCACCATGCCTCCTCCATGATCCACAGCAGCTCCAGAACCTCACCATGCCTCCTCCATGTTCCACAGCAGCTCCAGAACCTCACCATGCCTCCTCCATGATCCACAGCAGCTGCAGAACCTCACCATGCCTCCTCCATGTTCCACAGCAGCTCCAGAACCTCACAGTTTTCCGAAACTAGGGACCCTTTTAATCGTTTTTTTAAATTTTATCTGATTTTAAACAGTCGGACGGACCGATGACGAGTTAGAAGACACCTGTGATGCTAACTACAGGACACACCTCAGATTAACGTGTCCAGTATGGTCAAATTATTATTTTGTCATCTACTTGAAATCTTCTGTTTAAACACAGTTCAAAAGCAGAGTCTGATTTTCATTAGCATTATTACTTTGGTCAGTTTCATGTTATTTCAGTGACCAGTGTGGGTTTTTTCTGTCTTTAATGGAAAAGTGCCAACAGTTTTGTCCACATGTGTGTAGGTTTATAGGTTTCTATAGTGATCGTTAGGTCTTTAAATCTCTATTTGGGAAATACATGATAAAATCATGTATATGATAATATGATAAAATGGTGTTTCTTTTACCTCGTACTGAAGTTTCTGTTTGCCGGCCGGCATCCCGGTGGCCTCGTGGATCTTAACCTTTATGACAGACACCTAAAAATGGACAAAAGTGCAGAGGTGAGAACTGAAACTGTCCCATTATCACTAATAAACAGTTCTAATTTGACAAAGTGAACGATAGAAATGAAGTAGAAATGAATAAGAATGAGTGCTGTGTGTGTGTGTTTGTAGAACACTGCTGTACCTGGTCTGTGAGCGGCAGTGTGAAGTTCAACACTTGTCCACTCAGCTTCCATTCTGTCTTGTCCTGCATGTTGGGAACCTGAACCTTGACTGCAACGGGACCCTGAAAAACCACCACACACACACACACACACACACACACACACACACACACACACACACACACACACACACACAGGTTTTACACTGATGCAGGTCCTTGAGAGCATGTTGATGGTGATATTAAGATTATAATCAGTGAGAATCACAGCAATGGGGTTTAAAGTGATGAACATGACGCTGTTTCTAACAACCAGCAATTCCAGTGAAGGACACGAGAGAACATTAATAGATCACAAACAGCACAGCATTTATTTTAACGTGTGAACAATTTATTTACAAAATACAGACTTATTTACTAGCTGCACTTTAAAGTGACATGGCTGGAGAGAGACAGACAGAGAGTGATGGAGAGAGAGAGAGAGAGAGAGAGAGAGAGAGAGAGAGAAATGTAAATAGTACAGTATAGTAGTGTGTGTGTGTGTGTGTGTTTTCACCTTGTTCCTGCGTAGGAACTCGTCCTCTGGTATCAGGTTGTCCTCCGTCTTCATCTTCTTGCTCACCGGCTCGTCCTCGTGTGGGGCGGGAGGGTGTGCAGGGGGCATGGGGGCAGGGGCAGCACTGGGCGGCTGGGGCACCGGAGGGGCAGGTACGAACGCTACAGGACAGAGCACAGTGAAGTGTTTACTTCTCAGATCTTTCTGGATAAAAGAATGTGGCTGCAGAGCGTGTTCTTCTGATCATCTCACCTGCAGGCACCACCATGGGTGGAGGTCGAGGAGCCATGATGTGGGGAGCAGCCGGAGGCATCGGTACCACGTTGATGCGAGGAGCGTGCACCATGGGGGGCATTGGGGCCAGGACCTGACTGGGGGCCAAGCGCACCACCGGGGCCACGGGGGGCCTCGGGATAACAGGAACCGCTGAGAGCAGGGTGGTGCGCACCGGGGGAGGAACCTGTGACAGACAGATCCGGTCATTTACAATACACATATGCAGCATTAAAGGGATAGTCTCAGAGAACAGAGTACTGTGTCAGTACTTTCCCTTTAACGCTGTAACTAACTGCTGATTATGAGGTGAGAGTTTGTACTGACCGCAGTGGGTGGTCTGGGAGCCGTGTTGATGGGTGGGCTGGGCTTGGGCAGGGTGGGCACAGTGGTAGGCAGCGGCGGGGGCACGCTCTCGTTGGGTTTGCTCGGTCCGATCTTCTCCTTGGTCTCGTCCTCCTGCACCAGACCTTTAGCCTTGTGGATGGCTTCGATCTGCTCCTGCAGCGTGATGTTCGCCTGAGCGGCCTGCTGAGTACGCGCCATGCTGCCTGAGTGACCATCCCACGTAACCTACACCCACACACACACGGTAAATAAAGCATACAGAATAAACTGTAACTCTTGTTTACTCCTGACCTAATCACTGACCTTCTCCTCAGGTTTCTGGATCTCTTCCTCTCCGATCTTCTTACCGATGGCGGTTTCTTCCACACCGAAGATATCCGTTCTTCTCTCAGCCAGCTGCTTCAGGCTGCTCTCGATGTCCAGGCCGGGAGCGTACACCTCCTCTTCGATCTGGCGCTCTCGGAGGTTGCGGTCTCGCTGCTCAAGCCAGCGCGGGTCCAGAAGACCGATACGCATGTGCTCCTGCATCTTACTGGCCGGGATCTTCTCACCCGTGATTGGAGAGATGAGGAACTCATCACCTGGTGGCACTACAGCCTGCAGCTTAGAGGCTGAGGGAGAGAGAGAGAGGGACAGAGGGACAGACAGAGGGGGGGTGGGTGGCAGAGGGACAGAGGGAGGGAGAGAGAGGGACAGAGGGACAGACAGAGGGGGGGTGGGTGGCAGAGGGACAGAGGGAGGGAGAGAGAGGGACAGACAGAGAGAGAGAGAGATAGTGAGAGAAAGATGAATCCTGAATCAGGAAACTTGTGTGTGTGTGTGTGTGTGTGTGTGCGCGTGTGTGTGTGTGTGTGAGTAGAATGAGCTCCTGAGAGAGGTGAGGTCTCACCCTTGGGGTCGTAGTCTTTGCGGATGATGACCTGGTCTGGAGTAGGAGGCAGAGGAGGAGGCATGGGGTTCTCAGGAGGAAGTGGAGCCTTCATCGAGTCCTCCTCTTCATCCGAACCCTGGGAGATATTTGAAAGAGACGTGAGAAATAAATACGACAAACATCACAATAATATGATATAAAAAGCTCTCTGGAATATTTCAATAAGGTGTGATGACATCAGCAGCACTTCACCTCGTCCATATCCTGCAGCTGCGTGTCCTGGTCAGGCTGAGCCGCGTGTCCGTCGTTCCTGGCCTCTCGCTCGTCTTCCTCGTCCTCGCTCTCCACCTCCATCTCCACCTCCTCGCTCTCTCCGTACTTCTCATAGCGCTCCTGGATCAGGATTCGAGCTCCCAGTTCCTCCGGAGTGGTGGGAGGAGGGAAGTTCCCTGAAAAAACAAAACAAGTCACAAACAGTGAATACACACACACCCACCCACCCACACCCCTACACCTCCTCCTCCTCCTCCTCCTCACCTTGCTCATTTGGCTGGAAGTCCACAGTCTCCACGACGACGAAGTCGTGCCAGTCAATCTGCGCATACGCCACGCGCTCCTTCTCCCTCTCCTCCTCCTCTTTCTTCCTCTCTCGCTCCTGGTACTTGGCCCATTCCACTCGGTACTTCACCTGACACACACGCGCATGCACACGCGTGGGTCACACACACAGGGTCGCATCATTACATATTTTATATATATACACACACATATATATATATGACCATAACATTGAACACTACAATAAACACCTAGGAGGAGTTTTGTGATATTTCTTTCTTTCTTTCTTGCTCATGACACATTCACACTGCTGTTACCTGATCCAGGACCTCTCTGGGATTCTCTGCCTCTTTCTTCAGTTTCTGCAGGAGTCCTTTCGGAGGGATCAGAATCTTTAAAAACACAAAAAAAATCCACATTTCACACGAAAGTCCATCGAATCTCATCCAGAGAGCTCAGAATCTGCACAATACAATCTTCATTACACTTAATGTCTGTCATGTAGTGATAAAGTCCGTGTTTGTAATGAAAACTGTTTCAAAAAGCCAGGGGAGCACAAACTTTTGCACCTCAGCTTAAGGACATAAAGATAGTAGGTACATGACTTTGCCAACAGTATTGGGACACCCGTCCGGGTCACTGATTTCAGATGTTTTCAGGGGTCAGACTCGGACGCTTAGTTCCAGTGAAAGGAACTCTTAATGCTTCAGCTTCATACCAAGACATTTTGGACAATTTCATGCTCTTTGTGGGAACAGTTTGGGGATGACCCCTTCCTGTTCCAACATGACTGCACACCAGTGACCAAAGCAAGGTCCATAAAGACATGGATGAGTGAGTTTGGTGTGGAAGAACTTGACTGGCCTGCACAGAGTCCTGACCACAACCCCATAGAACACCTTTGTGATGAATTAGAGTGGAGACTGTGAGACAGACCTTCTCGTCCAACATCAGTGCCTGACCTCACAAATGTGCTTCTAGAGGAATGGTCAGAAATTCCCATAAACACACTCCTAAACCTTGTGGAAAGCCTTCCCAGAAGAGTTGAAGCTGTTATAGCTGCAAAGGGCGGGACAACTCCATATTACATTCATGTACAGGTAAAGGCAGACGTCCCAAAACTTTTGGCCTGGCTCGCAGCACAAACTCGCTCATCCATGTCTTTATGGACCTTGCTTTGGTCACTGGTGTGCAGTCATGTTGGAACAGGAAGGGGTCATCCTCAAACTGTTCCCACAAAGAGCATGAAATTGTCCAAAATGTCTTGGTATGAAGCTGAAGCATTAAGAGTTCCTTTCACTGGAAGTAAGGAGGTGAGCTGTTTTGGAGAGGTGTCCTAAAACTTCTGGCAATATAGTGGATGTGAAATGTGGTCTGAGGTCCACACCTTGGTGTACTGTTCCACCAGTTTGGTGAAGTAGTTGAAGAGGCTGTGCTGAGGACGCAGGAAGTCAAACTGGTAGTTCCTCTGCTCCTTCTGCATGAGCTGCGTGAGGAACTGGCGCCCGTTACGGGCAACGAACTGCGCCGTGAGCTTCACCACGTCCAGATCAAAAGCTGAGATGGAGGGCGGGTCGGCCATGAACTCGAAGTCAGGAGGAGGCTCTTTGGGAACGATGGTCTCGTGGATGACCTGTGCCTGGACCTGGTGGAGGCGTGACACAATGAGGAGTTAATATTATTATTATAGCTATTGTTCTTATTATTACTGAGTGAAAGTGGTAAGACCTTCTGCGGGAGCTGCTGCTGGGCCTGCTGCATGGACTGCTGCTGCATGACCTTCGGCACAGCGGCCGACGGCTCCTGACCTTTGCCCTCTTTGAACTCGTTGACCTTGTGGCGGTAGTAAGCATGGTACGGATCGCTGGGGTTCAGGAAATTAAACTTGGGGTTGTTGATCTCGTTCTGACGAATCCTCGCTTCAAACTCAGGCCCATTCCTGTATGGAGTCATCCATAACAGGTGAGACTTTTCCACAGCACAATATTTCTACACATTTATAAGTATTTGCGAGATCACACAGACGTTAAGACTCAGTCTGTTATAGAATAAGAATTGAGGTCAGGGGTCAGGGACTGTACCTGGCTACGAAGCTGGCGGTCTTGTCCACGATGTTGCGCACCTCAGGAGGAGGGTATATGATCCCCACGATGGGTTTAGTGGCGGGAGTTTCCTCTTTCTGCTCATCGCCCTGAAAACAACACAAAGCCTGTCATTTTATCACGTGTTACAATTATCATCGGCTCAACCATTTCTGTTGCTTGTAATGTAGGTAAATGTGTCACGGACTAAAATAAACCAGCTATAGCTTTCAAAAATATTTATTGGAAAAATGAGAAATGATAATGGAAGCATTTTGAAGAAAAATAAACAGAAGTATTAGATCTACAAGAGCGCACACATTTGGTGATACCAACGTTAACAATGAAGTCGTTATTATGACGTCAATATATCGCGACTTCGAAGTAATTCCTAGAATTACCAAGAATCAATGATGTTTTACGAAACAATTTAAAATGATTTAATTGAAGCTATATGAAACTTTTTCAGTAATGTACAGAGTAGTGATTTCTTGTGAACAAATTTACATTTTAACCCAGATTTCTTGATATAGTCTCGCGCCTGTAATATGCTAACGTTAGCCGGCTTAGCTAAGAGTAACCATGCAACATACAGCTCACCTAAACGCGAATAAGGCCGTTTATAATCAGAAAATTGTTTTTCTACTGTTAAAATCGGCACAGACTGACGTATCTGAGTAAATGTTTTTTTAAATAATGTGGCTAAATGATCATTAGCCGCTAAGCTAACTGTTAGCGCTCACCTTGTTGTTGGCCTCCGGCTGAGAAATCTGCACCGGCGGCATGGCTGATCACCAAACTTCACCGATTCTTCCGATAAGACATAAAATACACAACCTGTAGAGATCGTAGAAGCTTCAGAATGCTAAATGATCCTTAGAAAATAAACCTATTTTTTCTAAATCTGTTTATTTTTTAAGGAACATTTATAGAAATCGCGGCGCGAGGATGCCACTAGTACGATAATACGATAACGTACTTCCGGTTTCTTGTAGGAAGTAGGTAGCTATCGTGTGGCATTATGGGAAATGAAGTCCTAAAAAAATGTAATGCCTCAATTTTGTTTGCATTTGATATGAATACTGTTTCTGTGGAATCTTCCAAGAATTAAGGAGATTGTGGGTTGTCGTAACTGTTTGTGTAATTTATGAAAGGTAAATATTCATAAATAGAGGTTATTTAGTATATTTTCAAACTACATAACCCATAATCACTCTGGCCCGCTAACTTGAATAACGAAAATATTCAATATTATCTATCTGAGAGTCACGTTTATAACACTAGATTCCATAAAAATCATACAATGCAAGGAGCTAATACCTAAATTCTCTGTTTGTTGCTAAAATCAAAGAAAAGACAAAAAAACCGCAAGCGGTTATGGGAGATGTCGTTCTCTTGACGGACGACTACGTTTCCATAGTAATAAGCCGTAAACAGACTCAGCCTGCGTTATTACCGCGTTGTGGCGGACATTAGCTCAGTAACTATTGTTATAATAATGCTTTTGGCGCCATGAGTCATCTTTTAGGAGCTCAGGACTGCGTGGAGAGTCTGCGCAGAGATGTGATAGATTTACAGGGAGCGCTGGTGGAGGTGTTCTCGCGCACCGGACCGGTCCGTTTCCGGTCGTGGAAGTTCCCGGATAAAGAGTCGTGTGATCTGGACCTGGTGCAGCTGCTGGAGCAGTATGACCATGTCGAGGGAGAGAAAGAGTTTAATGAGCACTCACACGTCGTGCTGTTAGAACTGGTGATTGACAGGTGACGTCATTCATTCAAGCAAATTCTCATCTCTATAGTTGAGATTAAACCAATCGCTTTTCATTTTTTATTTTAACTTTACTTTTAAAAAAAGAACTTTCACTTTGTATAATTTTCCATTTTTTTTCTTTCAGAATTCTTTTAAGTGTTCTATCTATCTATCTATCTATCTATCTATCTATCTATCTATCTATCTATCTATCTATCTATCTGTCTGTCTATCTGTCTGTCTGTCTGTCTGTCTGTCTGTCTGTCTATATATCTATATATCTATAAAAGATAAATTTCTCAGAATTCTCTGACTTCTACACTGATGAAGGTCAAGGGAAATGTATTAATGTGTGTGTGTGTGTATGTGTGTGTGTGTGTGTATGTGTGTGTGTGTGTGTGTGTTTAGACTGTTGCTCTTGCTGCAGAGTTTTAACGCCTACATGGAGCAGATGTTAGGAGGACAGAAAGCAGGGGATTGTGGGAAGGCAGGAGGGTCAGTGTGTGTCGGTCTGGTGGTGAAACGCTACTGGAAAAATGTAATCCACTTCACCAGCCAGCAGAGACAACAGGTAAACAATCATGAAAAGTGATCTCTGATTCAGAACTGAGTCTACAGGAGTCGAATCTTCTCTTCTCTGCGTTTCATGCACGGGTCATGGGCGGTCAAGGCTCATTGATGCACGTGGGGAGTGAAGGCTGGACCGTGTGATCCGATCCAACAGACAAGCTACTGTTGCTCAAACTGCTGAAGAAGTTAATGCTGGTTCTGATAGAAAGGGGTCAGAATTACAAAGTGCAGGACGGGTCAGAGCTGTTTTGACAGCAAAAGGGGGACCAACACAATATTAGGCAGATGGTCATAATGTTATGGCTGGTCGGTGAATTTTTATGTGTTTTTGCTGTTTTTCATGTAGAGATGTTCATACACAAACACGTGATCAGCGAAAACAAATGATATTAAAATTTTCAAATGATTTTAAATGATTGATTCAAAATCAAACATTTACTAAAGCTGCTTTATTCCACATGATGTAATTTCCTGCCGCTTCTTTTAACCATTTTTAATACAACAATTCTAAAAAATACAGAATGAAATAAGAAAAAGAGATGTGTACGGTTCATGGGGTCACTTTCGGTGACTCTCCCATCACACTTCAGTGATACAGTCAGGTTAAAGACATCTGCGGGCCTGTAACACTGGATGAACTGACCGGTGTAATAAGAGGAGACACAGTGCTGCTTTTTCTTTTCTGATATATGATGTCTAAAACTAATAAACTTTAAACATACTTCTGAAGGGAAACATTTTGCAGTTTAATTCTTTCACACAAAAGTCGCTTAAATGGATGAAACAGAATCGAGTATAAAGTATAAACGACAGGAAAAACAGTCACGACTTTTTATATGGGAATTTTTTTCCAGCTCCAAAAATTCAGTTTCTGCAGCTGGTTAGAGGATCTGA
Source organism: Hemibagrus wyckioides (assembly GCF_019097595.1). NCBI lineage: Eukaryota > Metazoa > Chordata > Actinopteri > Siluriformes > Bagridae > Hemibagrus > Hemibagrus wyckioides. The sequence goes on from NC_080714.1 coordinate 1,949,573, forward strand.
TGTCTGATGCTGACACTGACACGGATATGGGATCAGACACATCTCTGATTCTATGAGAGATGAACAAGAATGAAAGAGAGAGAGAGAGTGAGAGAGAGAGAAAGATTTCAGGCTCTGAGAAAATTTTGTGTTTAATGAACTTTAAATCGATTTTTAGAACCTGAGCAGCGCGTGCAGGTCGGAGATGTCCTCCAGGAGCAGCAGCTCCAGCTCCACGTCCCAGCGCTCGGCTCCGTCTTCATCCCCCTCCTCCAGGCTCCAAACTGCCCCTCCGCCCTTGGTGAGGTGTCGCAGTGTGAGCTGTCAGACGGTGGAGTCTGCCCTGGTTCCGTGCGCCGCCTGCGCCGGAGTCCAGTCCACTCTGCAGGACAGCGCTCGCTCCGTGGCGTCTTTGTGCCAGACTCTGGGTCTGTCCTGCTCGCTGTGGAGCTTCCTGCAGGCCGTGGAGGACACGCTGCAGCTCGGCCGCCTCTCCGCCTGCGACCTCACCCTGTGGGCTCGAGAGCAGCAGAGGGATCTGCGACGGATCCAGGAACATGTCACTCACGTGAGAATCAGCAGGATTAATATTAAATATTCATGACCAGTTTGAGTTGAAGACCCATGGTGTTGTGTGTGAAGGTCCAGGAGAAGGCGGGGTCACTCACACACACAGTGCAGAGAACAGAAGAGGAGAGAGACGAGCTGAGAGCACAGCTGGACAGAGAGAAGGAGAACAGCGTGAGAGAGAAAGAGGAGAGGAAGAGGAGCGAGGAAGAGTGGGAGGGAAGAGTGCAGGAGGAGAAACTCAGACGAGATGAAGAGCTGAAAACACAGCAGGAGAAGGAGGAGGAGCTGAGAGAAGGTGCACTTACACACCAGAATTAAATAAAACCTCCTGATTAGAATCTATTCACTTTTCATTTTTAAATTCCTGTTTATTTCTGTTTTCTTTTCTTTTCTGTTTTTTCTGCTTACTTTTTTCTTACATTTTTCACTTTGTCTTTATCTGTTTTTTCCCCTTTTCATTGCTTTCCTCTTTTATTATTCGAATTTTAAAATAATAACAACATATCCTGCATATAATTCTATTGCTTTTTTAAAAATATATATTTTCACTTTTTAAATATTATTTTTATTTATTTATTTATTTATTTATTTAACATTTTTTTACATTTGTTTTTTTTACTGATAATTTTTTCTTTTATTGCTGTTTTATTTTATAATTTTTGCGTTTTCACCTTTTTCATTTTTCCCCTTTTACTTTTATACTTTTTTCTCCTGCACTTTCACTGCTTTATCACTTGCTAGTTGTCTCTCTGCCTTTTCAGTACTTTTAGCTTTTCTTTTTCAGGAGCTGTGGCTTTAGAAGTGAAAATCTCAGAACTGGAAGGAGAACTGGAGATGCAGAGAGAAACACAGCAGCGTGTGGGTGAGCCGTAAACACAGCAGCTTCATAAACACTCCCGAGAAACTGTTACATGTGTGTGTGTGTGTGTAGAGCGTGAGAGGGATTCCCTGGTAGATGAAGTGCACAGGCTTCGTCTGGAAGAAGTGAGATGGAAGGAGACAGAGGAGAAGAAGAGAAATCTGGAGGCGGAGCTTAGTGACACACAGAAACTTCTGGATAAGGAGAGCGCAAAGTATCATAGCACTCAGCGCCAGCACGAGGTGTGTGTGTGTGTTCTTATTGTAGATAGAGTGTTTTAAGCAGAAGATGTGTTGTCACTCAGGTTCTGTGTATCTGTGTGTGTTTGTGCCAGGCGATGGTGGTGAAGCAGCGCGCCCTGCTGGAGCGTATAGACACGCTGGTGCAGCAGTGTGAGGAGCTGCAGTCTCATCTGGAGGAGTGTGAGGATGAGAAAGCCGAGCTCACTGACATACTCACACACACCACACAGGAGAGGGACACACTGCAGGATGAACTCACACAGCAGAAGGTGGAAAACACACACACACACATACACACACACACATACACACACACACACACACACACACACACATACACACACATACACACACACACATACACACATACACACATTATAGCAGCCATCATTCACCTCTGAAACTGGAGACTCCTTGCATAAATGTTAAATAAACCTAAACATAACAGAAATCTCCTTACAGAAACTCTGTGACTGAGTGGTTGCTATGGTAACGAATCAGGACAAGAGTGTTAATTACAATCAGAGCTGCTGTTACAGAATATTTTTCACCAGCACTTTAAAATTCTCCATTCTGAATTGGTGTTGAATTTGACATCACAAGTAACTTTCTAGCAACTTACTCAGAAGTGTACTTTGTGGTTTGTGTCTGTCTGTGTGTGTGTTTCCCCTCCAGTCTGAGTTCCTGTCTTTGAAAGAGGAAAGAGAAAAGCAGTGTGTGCGACTCCGAGAGCTGGAGGAGTGTGTGTCGAGGCTGACTGAGGACTTACAGCAGGCTGAGGAGAGAGAGAGGATCCTGGTGGCTTTTCCTGAACTAAATCAACAACACACAACACCACAAAGTGAGACACACACACACAAGGAAAACTAGCTCGTACACACCAGAAGCATGATGACTAGCCGTTAGTGCTAAACCCCTGAGAAATAGGGAGAAATGATAATTTTTTATAAGTCTGTATAAGTTTTCTCAGCCAGTGATTTGTGTGGGCGGAGACCAAAGCAATCAAACTCAGATTAATGGATTCACTCACTTTGAGGATTAGAGATCGTTACCAAAACACATGCTAAATATCATGAAATAAACAACTCTTTTGACTTAAATACAGTTTTAACACAATATCAGCATACTAATGAGTGTGTATTACTTCTCTGAACCTGGCAATACCAAGAATCAGTATTTTTAATCTTAACTCAGGAAATATCAGTGTTCTTAATTTTATATCATGAAATATTTTGTTTTGAAACTTTTACAGTCCATCAAAATTTTATCTTTTTTTTTTTACCTATCACATTAGCAGCTAGCTAAACAGATCAAAAGAGGAAGTTTACATTTATTTAATTTTTTAAAAATTAAATTAGTAGTATTTTAGGGCCGTGTTTTTTTTAGGGAATGAAATGTGTTGACTCTTATAGTCAGGTTTATGAGCTTTGCCAAATTATCTGACTGAAAGAATGAGCAGATTCATCTCTCTCTCTCTCTCTTCCTCCCTCTCTCTCTCTCTCTCTCTCTCTCTTCCTCTCTCTCTCTCTCTCTCTCTCTCAGGTACAGGTGATGTCCTGTGTGATATGGAGCAGCAGCTGAAGGTGAACTCGATGAGGATCAGGGTTCTCGAGCAGGAGAACGTGTCTCTGACTAAAACCCTGGAGAAACTAAAAGACCCTCAGAGCATCAGACTCAGTCAGCAGAGTGCAGGAGATCAGACACCAGGTCCAGACACAGGAAGCTCGGAAGTGGACCAAAGAAAAAGCGCAACAGAAAGGCAGATCACATCTTCTTCTTCTTCTGCTCTTCATCATCACACACTCCGTCTCTCTGTTGTTCCAGACGCAGAAGAAATGTACCAGAAACTGCGCCAAGCTGCACGTGCACGCTCTGCTGGGACACACCGCAGGAGGAAGTGATGTCACCACCTGATACTCATACATGTCAAAAAATTCTAATCTTAAACAAAGATTTTGCACTTGTACTCTAATGCATGGTTTGTTTCTCACACAAATAAATCAGAATCAGAATCAGAATATCTCTCCATCTCCATCATCTACAGCTCATGTGACCCAAGCGTCTTTCATTCCTGAAATAAGCTCTGACCACTTGGTGTCAAAAGTCTCAGTGAAAATATGAATGGGAATTCTTCCTGATGGCACCTGCAGTGCTGATTAAAGCCGGTGAGCAAGACAACTGCTCTATTTCTGAATATTTGGGCTGCTGGTATTAATGAGAAAATAAAAGGATAATAATGGATACAGTGCTTTTAAACTCGAAGCTCTGAACAATTCCACTTCATCAGCTATCAGGTAAACGAATGAGCTATCCCACAGCCATCATGACCTCAGTATCTAATTGGGAAATGTATTCATTCTAAAATACAACCAGTTACTGGGCAACAGGGCGCAGAATCAGGGGCCCGGGGGTCAGGGGACTCCAGAGCCTCATCAGATCACTCTTTTTAAGGTACCCATAGTCAAAGGACCAAAAGTGTCCCTGAAAAACTAAAGTTCTAACTTAAGTAACTAACAAACGTATCTTCGTACACGAGACGGCTCATAAATGTATTCGGTACTGGGATAAAAGTCAGTGATCAATTGAAAAAACATCCTACATGGCATTTAAGAATCTGAATTTCACGTTTGAAGTACAGCATAAGATCAAAACAGTACGGAGAAACTGACTTTGTCTCACTGCCATTGTTAAATTAATAAAGACACACTCCGAGTGAGGAGAGGACACGTCAATCCTGGAGAAAGCCAAGTCACAAAGATTTTATTGTCATTTTAAACATATAGACACTATATTGCCAGAGGTTTTGGGACGCCTCAACAAAGCATTGAGTTCAGGTGTTGTTTTTCAGGTGTCGGGCTCCGCCCCTTAGTTCCAGTGAAAGGAACTCTTAATGCTTCAGCTTCATACCAAGACATTTTGGACAATTTCATGCTCTTTGTGGGAACAGTTTGGGGATGACCCCTTCCTGTTCCAACATGACTGCACACCAGTGACCAAAGCAAGCTCCATAAAGACATGGATGAGTGAGTTTGGTGTGGAGGAACTGGACTGGCCTTCACAGAGTCCTGACCTCAACCCCATAGAACACCTTTGGGATGAATTAGAGTGGAGACTGTGAGCCAGGCCTTCTCGTCCAACATCAGTGCCTGACCTCACAAATGAGCTTCTAGAGCAATGGTCAAAGCAGTACAGTAGATGCTGGCTTTCACCTTTGGTTTGACATCAGCTGGTTGATCTGAAGACAAAATGCAAATCCAAAGCTTCCTTTTTTACCACAAGTTATCTAAACTTGTCATTATCTTGTATCACAGAGGTCAAAATGTTTCACAATTAAAGCCAGCAGTGTCCTGACTAATTTTCGATCATACAGAATGAGAAATAAAGAATGAACCTGAAATTTTTCAGGGGACTGAAGAGAAGACAATGCTGAGACTCATTACCTTAGTGCGTCATAAAGCCACTTAAAAGTCCATGAGTGTCTTTAATAAAGGTGGAAACATGGAGTCATTGAGTCGCTGCATTTTTCTGGACAAGCTTCCTCGTCTTCTTGGACACCTCCTTCACCTGGATGGCCGTAGAGCCCCTCTCAGTGTTGGTAGCAATGAAACACCTAAAATGTAATAAGGAGAAAGTTTCTTATTGATTTTATATGATTAAAGATTATTTGCAAAAATTCTAAGATGTTTTCTCGTGATAATGAGCTCTGTGTCTAATAATTATGAGAGAATGATCTTTGACCAAACTGTTTATTTTGATTAGAAACAAACTTGATAACAACAGACCAGTTGTGACCATGACCTGCCACAAATACACACACACACGCGCGCGCGCGCGGGCACGGGTAGATACACGGGTAGATACAAAATGTTTGGTTATCTCTTCCTGTCAGTGTAAACCGCATACATCGTATACAGTGCGTTTTATTCTCCCAGCGGCTATATGACATTTTCATTTACATTTTCTTTGAAATACTACTTTAAAAGTGAGTCCTTATTCTTTTCTGTTGTTCGTCATTAATACTTGCCAAACACATCTCAGCTTTTATACACTGTTTACTCAGGAAAAGTAATTCATTATTTCATGTGATTCAATACTTTCATATTTATCGATATCAAATAAAAATAGCACATATTTTGGTTGAATGTTAAAAAAATCTTAATGAGATTTGTGCATGTGTTTTCTGTATTCGATGAATGAAAATCAATATTTCAGCTAAAGACAGGAGCAATGTCTGTGCCCCAATCTTTAACAACACCAGAGGAAATTTTACTGTTAATTGTTAATTTGGTGACACACTGTGTGTGTGAGTGTGTGTGTGTGTGTGTGCTTACGTACTGCTTTCATGTTAAATACTAATTAAACATACGAGAAGAGGACGGTTCTGTGTACTGACCAGTCCTCCTAAGTTTAAAATGTGCATAGCTTTTTAATGTCTTTGTTTTCTCTAAGTGTGAACTGCACATCGCACAAGCTTGGCTTTCTGCTTGTATCAGATAAGGAGGCTTAGTGTACAGGACCGACAGGGGAGATGTCACTTATCCCCTGACCCATAGTTACACAGGGAAATCATACCGTTCTGTTTAATTTTGTTGACACAGTTTGTTTGCCTCTGTACATCATCACAGTGGATGTAAAATTAAGTAATGAAGATGTGAATAAAGTGTCAATTATAATTCACCGTTAATCATTTTATTTGCAATTGTATTTAAATCAAACGGCATGTAAATAAGAAAGTGTGTACTACCGAAAGCTCCAGTCATCCAGAGGAATACAATCTGGACCACTTCAGATGCACAATGAAACGATAAAAGGCAGATTTACTGTTTAGGTTAGTGTGTGTGTGTGTATGTGTGTGTGTGTGTGTTGCCGTAAAAAGCTCACTGAGATGGCGTTTTCGTATGTGTGTTGCGGTCAAACACACACACACACACACAAACACACACACACACACACTTGTCGTCTGATCCTAGCTCTGCCATGCCGAGGGTTTCCGGTTGAGGAACGGGCGGAAAGTCAGAGGTCTGCCGCTGTTTTCATTCATATGTAAAGGACGCTGAGGCAATCACCAATTTGTATAGAGTTTATGGAGAATCGCAGAATTTTAGGGGCGGAGTAGAAATGCTAGGGGCTAAAGGTGTGGTTACACCCTCAGTTACAAATAATTTCACACAGAACACGCAGCCAGGCCACACGGTAAGACTCTTTTTTTAGGTCCAGTCGGGTTTATAAATATTTGGTTACATCGGCTTATTTCTATTACATTTTTTTTTAAAATCAGCGGTCACTCAGCATTTCTATCGTGACAGATAACACTTGGATTTTTTTTTATTTGTGTTGTTCTTTTACTTGTGATTTATTATGTTAGGATGTTAGTAGTTTAAAAGAATTTGAAGTGGAGTGTGAATAAGGGCTTTATGAAGATTAACATTTATTAAAGGACTGATGATGGAAATAGTTCAGGTTCTGATTCATCTGCCGCTGTGGACGAGCTACTACTGACATTTCAGCAGGAACAAACAGGAAAGTGTTTTGCTCAGAGAACATTCTAACAAAAAAGCATTATACCAAAAATAATGTTTATGAAGAGAAAGAGAGAGGAACCAGGAGAGAAATCAGAAGTTTGGTATCATCAGAAACAGAGCTTAAAGTGAGTTTATAATTTGCAAAGTCTGAATGAAACCTTTTTTTTTTTACACCGTGTGTTCTGAGGAAGCAAACAAACAAACGAAACAAAAACAAACAAACAAAACCCTCCAGTTTTCACAGACTGTGTAAAATCAGTCAGACTAATTTGAGTCTCTCTCTTCCTTTATCTCTGGAGACTTTTTTTTTTATTATCATCGATCTATTTAACATCTGGCTCACTTATTGTTTACAGTGGGTTTGAAATGAAGCAGTCAAGATGTGCTTAAAGTGTGGAGCATTTATCTCTGATTATTATTTCATGTAGAATTGCAGTTACTGTAAACGTCATGAAAGTGAAATAAAAATCTGTTGTTGATTTCTTGCGGTTAGAGATTCGTGTTTCAGTCCGTGGTGCAGGTAAAAGTGCATTATATTAGTCCTGCTGTGAATTAGTAGTCCTCAGTGTACAGATCCACATTAAACTACATACATCAAATGCAAAGGCAAAAACAAAACAAAACAAAACATAGAAAGAAACTTGCCTTACCTTGTCGTCAGTCATTAATACACGACATCTCAGCTTTTCTACACTGTTTACTCAGGAAAAGTAATTCATTATTTCATGTGAAATACGAGAAAACACGTTTTCACGAGAAAACCGCTTTCTCTCTCTCTCTCTCTCTCTCTCACTCACTCTCTCTCTCTCTCTCTCTCTCTCTCTCTCTCTCTCTCTCTCTCACTCACTCTCTCTCTCCCCCATCTCTCTCTCTCTCTCTCTCTCTCTCTCTCTCTGTCTCTCTTTCTCACAGCTCGGGTGTACGTGAACCTGTTTAACCGATTTAAACCTTTTTCTCTCTCAATTATAGACAGCAGTAAACCATGAAACAAACTAATAACGAAGGTTCAGTGTACAGGATATTACTTTAGTAAGTTACTGAATCACGACTGATAAAACATACATTATTTATTATTAATAACTGCGTCTAATAAATTGTGCATTTTCTAAATACTTCATTTCTATCAAAAATAGCAAATTCTATCAGTGAATCTAGGCATGACTTTAATGTTTTGTTTACAGATATAGAATTGTGGTGTTTCCATTCTAAGATTAAGAAGAGGTACTTCTTAATGACAAAAAAAATGGTAAATGACACAAAGCGGAAGTTTATGGAAACCACCAATTCCTGTCTGAAACCACACAGCAAGTGGTTTGAATGAGAAAGCACAAAATTAATTTCTTCTTATTAATAACTCTAAATACTCTATTAATACTCTATTATTTACTCTAACTGTAAATATTAAACACTTAATTTCTATCAGCAAATCTGAAAATCCAGGGATCGCTTTAAGGAATTGACCGTGCTGCAAGAATGAAAACTTAGTTAGTAAATTAGTGAAACAATACTGACTCAGTTCAAACTAGAAAACACATCACGGTAATAAAGCAGGAGATCCATGCTTCCACACTTGTACTTCGCAAAAAGAGCATTTGATTTAACCAGTCATCGCTGGAAATCACCATGACAACGCTGACCACATCTTTTCTCTTACATGCAACAGTGTTCATTCAGTGCCGTTTCTGTCACCCAGCATATTTATGAGGCGCTTCGCACCTTTCTTTAATCTAGAGAATTCAATTAAATGTTGGTAAAATAAATAATTTAAGCGAATTAAAATCTCATGTTAGTCTATATTAATAGCACACATGGTTATTTAGAAATAAACAAATTCTTTTTGGTTCCCCAGCTTGAGTTTGTCACCTTAGTTTAATGACGGAGTTTATTCAAAGCGCGATCCCACTCGATTATCCTAACATTTGTATAATTATCATGTTCTATGAAATACTGCTTTAAAAAGAATACCTCATTTTAATAGCTTTCAATCTGTCTTGTCAGAATTTTGATAAAATATAATTTCTATGTCCAACAGTAAACAGAGTAATTTAGTAAGACTAGAAACCATTATTTCAAAACAACAGCACAGAAAACACCTTCACATGCAAATAATCTGCTGGAGCTTTTATAGCAGCGGGAGAGAGGAGCGAGTGTGGCTGCTTTTCACATCAAGGCCCCTGATCTAATCTATACACAATTCTGTCACACACACAATAACAGCAAACCACATCGCCACATCGCTGCCTGCCGATGTTTTTTTCTTTCTTTCTAATACCTGACTTTCTGTGAGGCGGAGCCTAATTGAGGAATGAGTGCTTGGCCAGACAGACAGTGCTTGGCTTTCTCCACTGAAGAAACAGAGGCACGCGACTCCTGGCTCACATTTCATTAAAGTCTTCTTCAGGATTTTATTTTCAGGATCGGTGAGTAATGTTTTACTTTGTTATATTCACCGCAGCTATCAGCTCTTTCAGTGTAGTTTGTACCTATTGGAAGTCCTGAAATGAGATTTTGATGAAAAAGGGATTAGCGTTTGTTCATACACAGTTATGAAGCACACAGAAGTTCTGAACTTCAGCTTTAACTTCAGTTTAAGTTTAATACAGTATATAATACAATATAGTACACTTCAGTTTAATACAGTAGTATCTTTGAGTTATGTAGGCAGATTTAGATCACGATATCAGCAGTGATAGACACAATTTTTGGGACGACGGTCTGTAAACTTCATGATGCAAACCCCATTACAATGCTTTCTTTACAGGATTTCAGAACAGTGTAGTGATTGTGAAATTAAAATGAATGTAATGACACCTAATGATAGTGCTATATACATTACTCAGGGATACTACATGCCAAAAACAAGGAGGCAACAGAATCAAATCAATCCAGTGTTATAATGATCTGATTATTCGGCAAAATATCATGTTATCCTGGTAATGTCCAGTTTTGTTATGTTTTAAGTTAATTATTTCGGACTCAGCCTTAAGGTGTGTGTGTGTCCGTGTAAGGTCTTATTGGTATTATTGTAATGTCTAAGGAAGCTTACTGGACTAGCCGGGTCCATAAGAAAGGAAATTTTACTGTTAATTGTTAATTTGGTGACACACTGTGTGTGTGAGTGTGTGTGTGTGTGTGTGCTTACGTACTGCTCTCATGTTAAATACTAATTAAACATACGAGAAGAGGACGGTTCTGTGTACTGACCAGTCCTCCTAAGTTTAAAATGTGCATAGCTTTTTAATGTCTTTGTTTTCTCTAAGTGTGAACTGCACATCGCACAAGCTTGGCTTTCTGCTTGTATCAGATAAGGAGGCTTAGTGTACAGGACCGACAGGGGAGATGTCACTTATCCCCTGACCCATAGTTACACAGGGAAATCATACCGTTCTGTTTAATTTTGTTGACACAGTTTGTTTGCCTCTGTACATCATCACAGTGGATGTAAAATTAAGTAATGAAGATGTGAATAAAGTGTCAATTATAATTCACCGTTAATCATTTTATTTGCAATTGTATTTAAATCAAACGGCATGTAAATAAGAAAGTGTGTACTACCGAAAGCTCCAGTCATCCAGAGGAATACAATCTGGACCACTTCAGATGCACAATGAAACGATAAAAGGCAGATTTACTGTTTAGGTTAGTGTGTGTGTGTGTATGTGTGTGTGTGTGTGTTGCCGTAAAAAGCTCACTGAGATGGCGTTTTCGTATGTGTGTTGCGGTCAAACACACACACACACAAACACACACACACACAAACACACACACACACACACACACACACACAAACACACACACACACACACTTGTCGTCTGATCCTAGCTCTGCCATGCCGAGGGTTTCCGGTTGAGGAACGGGCGGAAAGTCAGAGGTCTGCCGCTGTTTTCATTCATATGTAAAGGACGCTGAGGCAATCACCAATTTGTATAGAGTTTATGGAGAATCGCAGAATTTTAGGGGCGGAGTAGAAATGCTAGGGGCTAAAGGTGTGGTTACACCCTCAGTTACAAATAATTTCACACAGAACACGCAGCCAGGCCACACGGTAAGACTCTTTTTTTTAGGTCCAGTCGGGTTTATAAATATTTGGTTACATCGGCTTATTTCTATTACATTTTTTTTTTTAAATCAGCGGTCACTCAGCATTTCTATCGTGACAGATAACACTTGGATTTTTTTTTATTATTTGTGTTGTTCTTTTACTTGTGATTTATTATGTTAGGATGTTAGTAGTTTAAAAGAATTTGAAGTGGAGTGTGAATAAGGGCTTTATGAAGATTAACATTTATTAAAGGACTGATGATGGAAATAGTTCAGGTTCTGATTCATCTGCCGCTGTGGACGAGCTACTACTGACATTTCAGCAGGAACAAACAGGAAAGTGTTTTGCTCAGAGAACATTCTAACAAAAAAGCATTATACCAGAAATAATGTTTATGAAGAGAAAGAGAGAGGAACCAGGAGAGAAATCAGAAGTTTGGTATCATCAGAAACAGAGCTTAAAGTGAGTTTATAATTTGCAAAGTCTGAATGAAACCTTTTTTTTTTTACACCGTGTGTTCTGAGGAAGCAAACAAACAAACGAAACAAAAACAAACAAACAAACAAAACCCTCCAGTTTTCACAGACTGTGTAAAATCAGTCAGACTAATTTGAGTCTCTCTCTTCCTTTATCTCTGGAGACTTTTTTTTTTATTATCATCGATCTATTTAACATCTGGCTCACTTATTGTTTACAGTGGGTTTGAAATGAAGCAGTCAAGATGTGCTTAAAGTGTGGAGCATTTATCTCTGATTATTATTTCATGTAGAATTGCAGTTACTGTAAACGTCATGAAAGTGAAATAAAAATCTGTTGTTGATTTCTTGCGGTTAGAGATTCGTGTTTCAGTCCGTGGTGCAGGTAAAAGTGCATTATATTAGTCCTGCTGTGAATTAGTAGTCCTCAGTGTACAGATCCACATTAAACTACATACATCAAATGCAAAGGCAAAAACAAAACAAAACAAAACATAGAAAGAAACTTGCCTTACCTTGTCGTCTGTCATTAATACACGACATCTCAGCTTTTCTACACTGTTTACTCAGGAAAAGTAATTCATTATTTCATGTGAAATACGAGAAAACACGTTTTCACGAGAAAACCGCTTTCTCTCTCTCTCTCTCTCTCTCTCTCTCTCTCTCTCTCTCTCTCTCTCTCTCTCTCTCTCTCACTCACTCACTCACTCTCTCTCTCCCCCATCTCTCTCTCTCTCTCTCTCTCTCTCTCTCTCACTCACTCACTCTCTCTCTCCCCCATCTCTCTCTCGCTCTCTCTCTCTCTCTCTCTCTCTCTCTCACTCACTCTCTCTCTCCCCCATCTCTCTCTCTCTCTCTCTCTCTCTCTCTCTCTGTCTCTCTTTCTCACAGCTCGGGTGTACGTGAACCTGTTTAACCGATTTAAACCTTTTTCTCTCTCAATTATAGACAGCAGTAAACCATGAAACAAACTAATAACGAAGGTTCAGTGTACAGGATATTACTTTAGTAAGTTACTGAATCACGACTGATAAAACATACATTATTTATTATTAATAACTGCGTCTAATAAATTGTGCATTTTCTAAATACTTCATTTCTATCAAAAATAGCAAATTCTATCAGTGAATCTAGGCATGACTTTAATGTTTTGTTTACAGATATAGAATTGTGGTGTTTCCATTCTAAGATTAAGAAGAGGTACTTCTTAATGACAAAAAAAATGGTAAATGACACAAAGCGGAAGTTTATGGAAACCACCAATTCCTGTCTGAAACCACACAGCAAGTGGTTTGAATGAGAAAGCACAAAATTAATTTCTTCTTATTAATAACTCTAAATACTCTATTAATACTCTATTATTTACTCTAACTGTAAATATTAAACACTTAATTTCTATCAGCAAATCTGAAAATCCAGGGATCGCTTTAAGGAATTGACCGTGCTGCAAGAATGAAAACTTAGTTAGTAAATTAGTGAAACAATACTGACTCAGTTCAAACTAGAAAACACATCACGGTAATAAAGCAGGAGATCCATGCTTCCACACTTGTACTTCGCAAAAAGAGCATTTGATTTAACCAGTCATCGCTGGAAATCACCATGACAACGCTGACCACATCTTTTCTCTTACATGCAACAGTGTTCATTCAGTGCCGTTTCTGTCACCCAGCATATTTATGAGGCGCTTCGCACCTTTCTTTAATCTAGAGAATTCAATTAAATGTTGGTAAAATAAATAATTTAAGCGAATTAAAATCTCATGTTAGTCTATATTAATAGCACACATGGTTATTTAGAAATAAACAAATTCTTTTTGGTTCCCCAGCTTGAGTTTGTCACCTTAGTTTAATGACGGAGTTTATTCAAAGCGCGATCCCACTCGATTATCCTAACATTTGTATAATTATCATGTTCTATGAAATACTGCTTTAAAAAGAATACCTCATTTTAATAGCTTTCAATCTGTCTTGTCAGAATTTTGATAAAATATAATTTCTATGTCCAACAGTAAACAGAGTAATTTAGTAAGACTAGAAACCATTATTTCAAAACAACAGCACAGAAAACACCTTCACATGCAAATAATCTGCTGGAGCTTTTATAGCAGCGGGAGAGAGGAGCGAGTGTGGCTGCTTTTCACATCAAGGCCCCTGATCTAATCTATACACAATTCTGTCACACACACAATAACAGCAAACCACATCGCCACATCGCTGCCTGCCGATGTTTTTTCTTTCTTTCTAATACCTGACTTTCTGTGAGGCGGAGCCTAATTGAGGAATGAGTGCTTGGCCAGACAGACAGTGCTTGGCTTTCTCCACTGAAGAAACAGAGGCACGCGACTCCTGGCTCACATTTCATTAAAGTCTTCTTCAGGATTTTATTTTCAGGATCGGTGAGTAATGTTTTACTTTGTTATATTCACCGCAGCTATCAGCTCTTTCAGTGTAGTTTGTACCTATTGGAAGTCCTGAAATGAGATTTTGATGAAAAAGGGATTAGCGTTTGTTCATACACAGTTATGAAGCACACAGAAGTTCTGAACTTCAGCTTTAACTTCAGTTTAAGTTTAATACAGTATATAATACAATATAGTACACTTCAGTTTAATACAGTAGTATCTTTGAGTTATGTAGGCAGATTTAGATCACGATATCAGCAGTGATAGACACAATTTTTGGGACGACGGTCTGTAAACTTCATGATGCAAACCCCATTACAATGCTTTCTTTACAGGATTTCAGAACAGTGTAGTGATTGTGAAATTAAAATGAATGTAATGACACCTAATGATAGTGCTATATACATTACTCAGGGATACTACATGCCAAAAACAAGGAGGCAACAGAATCAAATCAATCCAGTGTTATAATGATCTGATTATTCGGCAAAATATCATGTTATCCTGGTAATGTCCAGTTTTGTTATGTTTTAAGTTAATTATTTCGGACTCAGCCTTAAGGTGTGTGTGTGTCCGTGTAAGGTCTTATTGGTATTATTGTAATGTCTAAGGAAGCTTACTGGACTAGCCGGGTCCATAAGAAAGGAAATTTTACTGTTAATTGTTAATTTGGTGACACACTGTGTGTGTGTGTGTGTGTGTGTGTGTGCTTACGTACTGCTCTCATGTTAAATACTAATTAAACATACGAGAAGAAGACAGTTCTGTGTACTGACCAGTCCTCCTAAGTTTACAATGTGCATAGCGTTTTAATGTCTTTGTTTTCTCTAAGTGTGAACTGCACATCGCACAAGCTTGGCTTTCTGGGCTGTTTGTATCAGATAAGGAGGCTTAGTGTACAGGACCGACAGGGGAGATGTCACTTATCCCCTGACCCATAGTTACACAGGGAAATCATACCGTTCTCTTTAACTTTGTTGTTTAAAATGAACTAATCAAGATGTGTCAATAATAATTTACCGTTAATTATTTTATTTACAATTGTATTTAAATCAAACGGCATGTAAATAATAAAGTGTACTGCCGAAAGCTCCAGTCATCCAGAGGAATAAAATCTAGACCAGGCTACTGTGTGAAAATGATTAGTCCTGTTTTCTGCGGTAGAATATCAGTAGTTCTTTCCACTTCAGATGCACTATGAAACGATAAAAGGCAGATTATCTGTTTAGATCAGAGTGTTCAGATATTAGATTTTTTTTACCAGCATGTTGTGGTGATCACGCAGTGTGTGTGCGTTTGGGTGTGTCTTGAGTACTAATTTTAAATAGAACAAAAACAGTAGAGTTTTGTGTACTGTTAAATAAAAAAACTTAGCTATTTAATATTTATGTTTTCAGGAGTTAGCACCGAGAGTTCATGGTTTGCGAGATGTAATGTCAGCTTCGAAGCAGCTTCTGGGAGGAGCGTTCAGGTGAAGCGCTTCTGATTGGAGGACTTCAGGTTGTCTCTTACTAACGCATTCCAGAAGTGAGATCTGGTGTTAATGCGGCCAGACAGACCCTGTCGTATCAACATTTACACAGGACTGCACACAGAACACACTGCCTGTATACACGGTAAGTATTTGGTGACAATTTGTGGATTTGAATAAAGTAATTAAGATGTAATTGAATTGTCAGTGATAGCTGAGTGATGGTGGATTTGAGCCTGCTTACTGACTATAAACTACCGAGTTAAGAGTACACTTTTCGTTTTTTTCGCCAAATAACACAGGTTTAAATCGTTTTTTAAATTATAGATTAAACAGACCAATCAGAATACGGCATTATGTTGAAATTACCACTCTTGTTTCAGCGGTACGTAGGATCAGTTATAAAGCCACTTCCTCTGCGCGCGCCCGCAGGAGGATTATCGACGGCGTTATCACTCAGTCGTCCGTGTCGAGCTTCACAGCTTGAACTACCGGGGTGAGAATTTCTCTGTTCTCGATCTAGTTAAATAAAATGTAGAAAAATTAAATACTTTAAGTTAATAACATCTCGAGTTAATCTATATTAATATCACAGATGGTCATTTAAAAATAATAATGAGTCTAACTAATTCCCTGGTTTCCAGCGAGGATTTGTCATCATAGCTTCCCAGCCAACATGTATATGTGGGCCCCATATGGGCTGTATCCAGGCGGCATGGGCTCCAAGTGGGCATGGGCTGAAAATGGGCAATTTATGTGGGTCCCATGTGGGTTTCACAATGTGGGTCACACATGGGTATGATAATATGTGACCTTCGTAGGATCTAAGTGGGCAAAAATGATTTCACACCTAAAATACACCTTTAAACGGTTTGAAATAATTAAATTTGGTTGATAGTCACTTTTAAACAAAGAATGTCGCAGATTTTTTATACAGCTACTTTTTAAATTAAAATGCATTATTTTCCATTGTGTTCTATTGTATATTTCCATTATGTTTATTTTATTTTAATTTGTTTCTTTGTTTGAATGTTCAGCATTACAGTGTTCACTTGCCTGTGCATTTAAGGAAGACATATAAATGTCTAGAGACCTAATAAAGACCTGACACTGACAACACCTTCCGCTTGACAAAGTAGTCCGACTGCTTTGACTTGAAAATAAGCGGAAATTTAAAATGACCACTGTGAAGATGTTCAATATTGGAAGTAGAGGAAATCCCGCCATGGCGTAAGGATACAGTTTCTTCCAGACCCAGTGACTGACAGGGAGATCACTTCATCTGTTGAAGGCGGCTGAAGGACGTGGATGTGGAGCGGAATAAGCGGGTAAATGAATATTTTCTAAAGATATCTTTATCATCTGTGGTCTCGAGCATCGGGAACTTTGTTTTGACAGTTGAAATGATCTTTAAAACCGCTAAACTAATGTTAATAACTTTTCTGTGGGGGCAGAAGCGTGAAACAGTTATAATCACTTAAGTGTGTGTGAGGATTAAAATATGGTTATATGTGTTGATAGTAATGTGTAGAGGTTTTTGTTTCCTGACTTTGAACACATTTTTGTTTATTTTCTGCTTTCCTTGTGTATTTTGTGGCTGTGTAAGGTTAGCCGCCATTTTTCCCCTGAGGTAAATTTGACTTTAACTCTACAGCCAGCTGCTGATGAGGAACGAACGGAACGAATTAGCATAATTGTGAATTCTGAGGTATCCGATCAGACGTCTAGAAGAGTAAAGTGCTGCTTTCGGAGGCGAGGTCATTAAGGGTGAATTTCAGACAGTTGTGAGACCAGGCCCGGAGTGGTCATCAGGTGAACCGGGAGAATTCCCGGTGGTCAGCTCTGTCCTGCTCATAACAGGGCAGAGACTCGCCGGATTTTTCCACATACACAGAAAAACGTATATGTGTTTAAGTTATTGTGTGTGACTGATAATGACACTAATTACACTAGATTTGGATCTAAATCAGCGCAGAATGACACCGTGCATTAAAAAGAGCCGTTTCAGTTTTCAGAGCGTTTGTGCAGTAGTGCATGTTAAATATGGGTAACACGTTATTTTATGGTGTTCTTGTTACATGTTACATGCACTTGTGCATTGTGCATAATTACATGCAGCTAACATAAATCAAACTATAATCCTAACAGTATAGGGTTAGTTCACCCAAAAATAAAAATTCTGGGTGAGTAAATGACAATTTTGATTTTGGGGTAAACTGACCTTTTACCCTGTAAGTAGATTTTCATCATAAATATCACTGAGTACTTGAATGGACAATGACACTGTAACAGGGACACCAAAAATAAAGTGTTACCATAATATACAGCTGGACATTTCAGATGTTAATGTGCGTTTGCTTTTACAGGTGGACTGAAAAAGAACACAGTGACTGGAGAGGGAGAAAAAATTCACCCAAAAATGAAAAATGAAAATGAAAAAACTCACCCTCATGTCTTTCCAAACCCTGAAGACTTTTGTTCATCTTTGGATCACAAATTAAGATATTTTTAATGATATCTGCAAGATTTATGTCCCTCTGTTGAAAGTTTATTCCCCCAAAATTCTGATGCTTCAGAATATTTGTAAAGAGATTAAAAATAAATCAAACTGAATCCAGCGGTTTAATCCAAGTCTTCTGAAAAGTCAGTATGACGTTATATGATGAACAGATCGAATTTAGGTTTTTATTCACATATAAACATCGATCAGCCAACAATGTTTACAGCATTCGGTTTTGGTAAAGAGAAGCACAAACATGCTTGATTCTGTTTATATTAGTTGTTTAGCATTTATATGTGAATAAAACCTTAATTAAAGCTATCAGATAAAGTGATCATGTCTTTTCAGAAGACTGTGATTAAACTTCTTGATTCATATGAATTTATTTTACAATCATTTTATGAATTTTTTGAAGATTCCGAGGTTTGGGGAAATTTCAACAGAAAGACTGAAATCTCACAGATTTCATTAAAAATGTCTTCATTTGTGTTCCGAAAATAAATTAATTTCTTATGGGTTTGGCGCGACATGCAGGTGAGATGACAGAATTTTCATTTTTGGGTGAAATATCACTAACTTTTGACTGTTTATTTCTTTTTCCCCAAATGTTATGTACCATTGGTTACATAAGACCAGATGCTGGTAGAGTATTACCCTTGAGTTTTACTGTTAATGTTGATGTTCAGCATTTTACAAAAGCCTGAATTTTCATTGAATGTGTCAGATAATAAAGATGATAATAAAGTATTTGATATACAGAACCTTTATAGCATTTTGATTTCTGATTTTTAAAATTTCACCGTTTTCATGTTTTTCTTTATAGACTCTTACATTTAGACATTTACCAAAGTAAAATCCTGATGTTGCTTTTATCACTTAATAAAAAAATATGTCTGGGATAGCACCAGAATGTAAAAATCAGAGGTAAATTAAAAATAAGAATTGAGCATAAAACTGTTTGAATATAAATAATTATACTGTCCAGGTGAGTTGACTCAAAAGACACACCCACACCCCCATGTGGGGCTAGTCAAGTACCCACTGATAAACCCATAATGGGCCCTTGTATATACCACATGGGCTTCACAAAATGGGACCAATATGGGCCTCATGTATGTTGCCCAGTTGGGCCCCACATTCGCCCCAGTCAGAATATACGTGGGATTCATATGGACTAATTTAGATAGGGCCCACATGGAACCCGTGGACAAACCCATTTAGGGCCCATGTTTCAAGCCCATATGGTGTCCACATTGGCCCCACTCTGCAATGTTGGCTGGGTTAATACCGGGGTTTAGTCACGGCGCGACCCAACTCCATCATCCCAGCATAAGAACCTTTTAGTTTTCTTTGAAATACTGTTTAAAAAAAACTGCGTTTGTCTTTCCAGCTTGTCCTTCACATTTTTATTTGCAAAAAAGTGTTCATATGCATATTTTTTGTTTTTAAATGAAAAAAGGCACAAACCTGCACGAGTGTCTGAACTGATTTCACACAGGTCATCTTTTATACCGCTTTTTCTTGTACATTTTAAAATGAAGCTTAGTTTGGAGAAGGTCTCATTCTCACTGTCTAATACTTCTTGAAAAGTAATTCGTTATTCTTTAAGCTTGTCTTTTGTCATCAACACGGCATCTCTGCTTTATACAGTGTTTCTCAGGAAAAAGCATCATCAGGAACTTTATCCCTCAGTTGCTCAGTTGTAGAAAATGAGATAAATTGTAAGTCGCTCAGGATAAGGGCATCTGCCGAATGCTAGACATGCTCAGTCTGTTTATTTCTGGATAAAACTCATATCCGACGGAATTTGTGGTTCAGTTTTGAGGTTCAATTGTAAGCATTGTTTAAAACTGATGTCTCTGTGAACTTCAGGAAGCTCCTTCACCTTCCCCATTATTGTTACCTGTGAGGTTGATGAATTGTCAGTAATAATGGCACCAGGTACACTTTTACAGAATTTATATTTAGCTTTTATAGCACTATATTTCAAGGGTGTAACTTTGGTTCGAGAAGTGTGTGTATGGGGTGGGGGGGGGTATTTTTGATTTGAATCCCATTTCCTGCATTTACATATATTTAGGGACTATGGTGATACAAAGTCCAGGAAAAAGTGAAATTGATTACATTACAATGATAAATTCTGCCAAAAAGAATAGTAGGCTACTAAACTGTGTATATAAAAAAGATGTCTTACTTTCTTTATTGTTTAATCGTTGCCAATCACCAAGACTTGAGAGAACCATTTTATGAAGTCAAAAATGTTCACCATTAATGTTTTGTGTATGAATAAAATGTAAATAATTTGAGACTCATTCCACTGTTAAACAAATGTTTATCTTAAACTAACTGCTGTAGCTAAAAACAAATCACTAAAATAAAATCAAATAAAATAAATCACTTGTACAGGACGTCTGTCAGAGACACATCCACCTCATATCAATCCACCCATTAATATGCTTTTCTGAATTTGACCTCTGTCTGTTGAATCACTATTTTGTAATATCAGGTGCAGATAGACAGCAGCAACATTAATATGTAATTATCTGAAAATGATGATCAGTTAGGCTAACATCAACAGGTGTAGAGAGAAAATATGATTATCCTGAACAGAGCTAATTTACTGAATCAACCATCTCCTTTCTTCTTTTTTTTATCCATAATGACATTAAAGTCATCTCTTATAGTATAATTTTAAACCGATCCTTGTTCGATGTGATTAAATAATTTCATATTTGTCAATATCAAATAAGAAATCTCACATATTTTGGTTGAATCTTGATATTTGTGTTTTTTCTGTTTTAGATACTGGAGAAGCTGAAAATGAAAATCAGTATTTCAGCTAAAAACAGGAGCAGTGTCTGTGCCCCAGTCTTTAACAACAGCAGAGGGAATTTTACTGTTAATTGTTTCACCAAGAGTCAGGGTAAGTAGAGGTCTGGAATTTGTTGGACCAAAATGAGGGTAGAAATTCGTGAGGAGCAGGAGGAAATATAACTTCTCTAACAGAGATATAGGCTCCCTGGAAATAAAGAAACGTTGTGGTTGGTTTTAGATTGTGAGGATATGTTTTGTTCTCTGCCTCATCAGAATGATGAATAATATATATATATATATATATATATATATATATATATATATATATATATATATATATATATATATATATATATATATATATAATTTGTTGTCAAAGATCTCAGTGAGTCAATTCCAAAACAGTTTTAATTACTATTACTATCCAAAATAGTTTGAATTTAAAAGACACTTTTTAAAGGTTTCACTTCATAACTGTTGTAGTAAAAAAAAATGTCTCTATATGATGTATAAAGCTCCTGAAAAACAGCGTGCAACTACAATATTCATTTCATTAAAAACATCTAATAATGTTAAATATTTGCATATATATCAAAAATATTTTCTTACTGAATAATGTCATGCAGTATTCACTCGTTAAATAATTTCCCCGATTCAACGGGGGAATTTAATTTAAAATTTTTTAAAAGGTTTAAAATTTAACACCTGTGTCGGCAAAATAGCTACACAAAATGGCGTTTCGACTCTCTCAGTGATCAGAGTCACAGTGCAGTGTAAAAAGTTCGGGAGAAGTAGATTTAGATGTAAATGCGTTCATTTCTTTTCTAAACATACTTTTATATCAAAAGAAAGATAAACAATAAGCACTGGTGGTGGTTTGTAATATTACAGATATACCAGCGAACACTGACTATTTTTAATAGATCCATTACTCTAAATGTAACACTTTATGAGAGTTACAATGGTCGCACATACAGAACTGAATGATATTTTTAAAGATTTGTCCATGTTATTACTCTACATTACTCCAGCCAAAGAGCATTAGATTTATTTCATGAATACTGAAAAGAAGTAGAATACTGAAGAGAAGCCTACTCTACAGCACGAGTGGTGAACCTCTCACAATCCCCACACCATTTGGGGAGTCTGTCATATTGTTCCAGCTGAACTTTATCTCTTCATTTGCAGTGGATATGAATTTCAAGTACATCAGTGAGGAACCAGCTGAACCTCAGGCTCAGGTAAGATTCTGTGATATGTGGTATGTTGAAGATCAGTAATGAAGCCTGCTGCTGATTGAATGTAGTGTTGAGATAAAACTGACCTGTTATTTGTGTTTTCCCCCGTTTTATTTATTTATTTATTTATTCATTTTTACAATTATTATTATCATTATTATTCTCATTTTTATTCCTCTGAACAGAGAATTGGTATTTCCCTTTCGGATGGAAGCAGCCTTTGTTGTCCAGTCGCTTACAACTGCAGAGGAACACTGACCATCAACTATTACAGTCAGTATGAAGGTTAGTATTGGGGTGTGAGATTATCTTCATTCTCAAATCCATTACGGTACACTTTATCTATCACTTCATGTACGGCAGGGTAATCTGCCAAAATATTAACCATTGAAAAAAACTATATTTTTGTAATAAATTATATTGTAGATTTGAACTCTTCCCTGCAATTCTATAAGGGCAAGCAAGTCAAAAGAACAATGACTTATTTTGAGTAAAATATTTTTCAAAAAATCAGCGGTCATTCAGCATTTCTATCTCGAAAGATAACATTTACATTTGTGTTGTTCTTTTACTTGTGATTTATTATAACATTAGGATGTTTGTCCAGCAGTGAAATCTGCAATCATCAGAAGTGAGAAAAGTTTCAGTTCAGCCGAGGGCAGGCTGTATATTTGTGAGAATGATTATTAAACTAATTTGAGTCTCTCTCTTCCTTCAGTTCTGGAGGAATTTAATAGTGAAGAAACAGCTGAACCTCAGGCTCAGGTAAGATTTCCACAGCATGTGGAACAGGCTTTAATAGAGTGTAAATACTAATGAGTATGATTAGTGAAGTTATGGAGTGATAGTGAAGGTGAATGGAGATCTCACAGTGGATCTGTTCCCCGTTACATACACGGTCTCTGTCTCTGTCAAAATCATCTTCATACAGGAAAAGGCTTCATATTTATTTGAATATATATATATATACATTATATCACATTTACCTGCTTTTGTTATAGCGCGATTTGAATACGTGTGTAGTAATAAAACAATATCCCATCAAGTTTTACTGAATATCGGCACATCTGTAATGTGGATGCAGCCTGAGAGCTGTAGCTAATCCTTGTGTTGTCAATATTCTACATAAACGTGAACATGAAAGCGGTATTTAAATTACAGTTCCTGGAAGAATAAATTAATATAGTGCGAGTGACAATGTGGACATAATATGGTAAAATGCTCTGCTGAGTTTGGGTCTTGGATCAGAAATAGGGTCCTGAAGAAGCCCACATTATAGCACACAGCCAACTGGCTAACTAGCTCACACAGATTTACATTTCTGATGATGCTTCCAGTAAAATTGGCGTCCTGATTAACTTTCACATTTTAAGTCAGTGTTAAGTCACGATGATGGCACTAACATGACTGTATTAACAGTTCTGATCTAGAAAATGGACATTTCTGTGGTGAACACACATAAGCGGAGTGATAGACACAGTGAAATACTGTCCTAGTGCCGTTATATAGGAAATGGAAGCACTCTTAGAACTGCTGTCAAATGAGTGTTTTTGGAGGATCAGGAATGCAGCATACTGCTAGTTAAATATAATATAGCTATTAATAGTTTATCCTCCCTGATTTGTGTGTGTTTTCTGTTTTTCAGACTCTCCTACCATCGAGGGGAGGCTCAGCACCTTTTTCACCCTCAGAACTGACCGTTAACATTTCTGCTGATTACGGAAGCACTATTTATTCTCCAGTCTATAACGACTGCACAGGAACTCTGACCATCAACTTCTTCGGGTTAGTATGGATTTGTGGTGAATTATAGCAAACCTGATAAAATTGGTGCAGAACCATGGGAAAATGAACTCTCCTGAGAAATACATGAGCTCCCAGGAAATAAACAGGAAGCAAAGTTTGGGAAATTGATCACTTTTAACATATTATCTTATTTCTACCAATGATTTCTTCCCGACTTGATCAGGTCCTGTGAGGAGAATGTTGTGTCCACTAAGAAAGTCTTCTGCTTCTCCAACCACAAGCAGGGGACACTGAAGATGCCAAGAGGGGAATACAGAAGGAGATGAGGAAGGACAAAGACTTCTACAAGAGCTGGACAGACAGGAAGCTGCTACAGAAACATCCCAGAGAGGGGTGGAGAAGAATGAGGAGCAATGAAGAGCACTTTCCCTTTCATGTTTTTTTTTTTTGTAGTTGAAAATGTTTGCAAATGGAGAAACAAAATGAGCAAATATTTATGAGTACAGTCTTAATTTTGCATTTGTATTTATCATCTGCCTAAAATGATTGTTTACAGTGGATTTGTAATGAAGCAGTCAACATATGATTAAAGTGTGGATACTTTATATTTAGAATTTCAGTGAATGTAAACGTTATGAAAATGAAATTCGTAATTCAGTGGGGTAGAAATCCGTAGTGCAGTAATGTACAGCTACAAGTAAAGGTGCATTTTATTAGTCCTGGTTTGTGAATTCTCAGTCCTGAACACAGTTTGCAGATCCATTTTAAGCTACATACATTAAATAAATAAATAAAAAACTAGCAACGCAACATTTAATGGTCACGTAGTGTGTGTGTGTGTGTGTGTGTGTGTTCTTGCGTAAAACAAGGAGCCTCCCTCCAGCACGCGCCCTGGACGAGTCTGAAAGCGCGATCGCACTCCATCATCCTAGTATTTAGTATTAGTAAAATAACCTTTTAGTATTCTTTGAAATACTGCTGGAAAAATACTTCGTTAGTCTTTTCAGCTTGTGAGTGTTTAAACTGATTTCACACAGGTTATCATTTATACCCAAGCCTGAGCAACTTTGTTTTTCTAAAACAATGTAAAACAAACAAAACTGATAGGCACAAAGTGGAATTGAAATAAAGTAATTAAGATTGAAGAGTGATTGAAGAGTCAGTGATAGCTGTGTGATGGTGGATTTGAGCCTGCTTACTGACCATAATAGAGTACACTATAATGGAGCTTTCCCGTTTCACGTTTACCCGTTTTTTTTTAACATTGAAATATTTTATTTTAGGTAACAAAAAAGTCTATATTAATATCAGAGATGGTCATTTAAAACTCACAATGAGTCTAACTAATTCCTTGAATTCCAGCGAGAATTCATATCTTAATACCGGGGTTTAGTCTCAGCGCGCGCCAACTCCATCATCCTGGTGTTTGGTATTAGTATAAGAACCTTTTAGTTTTCTGTGAAATACTGCTGGAAAAATACTTCGTTTGTCTTTCCAGCTTGTCCTTGACATTTTTATTTGCAAAAAAGTGTTCATATGCATATTTTTTGTTTTTAAATGAAAACAGCACAAACCTGCACGAGTGTCTGAACTGATTTCACACAGGTCATCATTTATACCGCTTTTTCTGGAACATTTTAAAATGAAGCTTGGTTTGGAGAAGGTCTCATTCTCACTACTTCTTCGTTATTTTTTAAGCTTGTCTTTTGTCATTTTTACTTGCCAAACAATCTCTGCTTTCTACAATGTTTATATTTTATATTTTGGAAAATATTTTCCTACAAAATAGGGGAAAATATTTTCGATTTGAATCCCATTTCCTGCAATTACATACATTTAGGGGGTACGGTGATACAAAATCCAGTAAATAATGAAGTTGATTATAATGAGAAATTCTGCAAAAAGAATAGTAGGCTACTAAACTGTGTATATAAAAAAGGATGTCTTACTTTCTTTATTGTTTAATAGGGGCCGATCACCAAGACTTGAGAGAATCATTTTACAAAGTGAAAAATGTTCACCATTAATGTTTTGTGTATGAATAAAATGTAAATAATGTGAGACTCATTTTCCACTGTTAAACAAATTTTTATCTTAAACTAACTGCTGTAGCTGAAAATGTAAAATAAATGACTTTTTGTACAGGACGTCTGTCAGAGACACGCCCACCTCATATCAATCCACCCATTAATATGCTTGTATTAATTGTATCACCAAGAGTCAGTAGAGGTCTGGAACTTGTTGGACCAAAATGAGGGTTGAAATTAGTGAGGAACAGGAGGAAATATAACTTCTCTAACAGGCTCCCTGGAAATAAAGAAAAGTTTGGGATAGTTATTATTTATTAGCTGGGTTTGTCAGGATATGAGAGGGTTGTGGTTAGTTTTAGATTGATATATCTCCACCTCTAGTCATTTGTTTGATCAGTTGTGGGGATATGTTTTTGTATCTGCCTCATCAGAATGATATATAATATTATATATCTTCTTCCTGGCGTTCAGTCCCGCTGCGTCGCAGGGTCCGCCTTTTTGCATTGTCTTCTCCATTTGGCGCGATCAAGGGCATCTTCGGGGGCGACGTTGGCACGTTTCACGTCCTCTGTGATTTTGTCCATCCAGCGTTTCTTTGGTCTCCTTGAGGGCTGATTCGCATGGCTGTTTTGGCTACAGAATTATCAGCACTTCGAACCACGTGTCCGTACCATCGTAGCCAAGCTTCCTGTATCTTATCTATAATAGGGGTGATTCCGAGGATCTTCCGGACGTCGGTGTTCATGACGCGATCCTATCTTGTTAGGCCGAGGCTCCACCGTAGCATGCGCATCTCCATCGCATGGAGGGCTTGCTCGTGCTTGGCAGCGGCTGGCCAGCATTCCGATCCGTAAAGGCGACTGGGCGGACAATATAATAATATAATTAATATTAATTATTTAAATATTAATAAATATATAATAATTAATATAATAAATAAATAAATAAATAAATAAATAAATAAATAAATAAATAATAAAAATAAATAAATAATAATTAATAATATATTATTATATATAATATAATATATTATTATATTATTAAATATGAATTATATGAATTAATAATATAATTATATATGATATAAATAAAATTTATATGTCCATAATAAATGGTACAATTTAGTAAGACAACTAGAGATGTTTTTTAAAAAAAACCTTGCTTGTAGCCGCACTCTTCTGATCAGCACACTGTAAGCCTGGATAAGTTGAATTTACTCAAAATAAAGTGAGGAAAGCTTGAGTGAATTTAACTTCAAAAGCTAGAATTTTGTGTTTTAAAAGATCTAACAGTTTGAATTTTAAAAATATCTCTTATAGATCAAAAGTTATGATCATCGGAGAAAATGACTATTTTGTAGAATTTTTGCTCTCTATAAATGCCTGTGTGAAATGCGGAGTTCGCGGACCCAAGTCGGTAAAAATGGCTTTTAAATTTCTATAAATTTTGATCTAAGAGGTATTGCCTTTGAATTCCAATGGATTTTTCCCCCTGTAGAATTCAAATTTAATGTTGTTTTTAACATAAAACCACTCTATACAGGTGATGTTTAAGTAGAAAGTCAGTACATGTTTTATTTTGTATTTTCACGAATGGCCATCAACTCATCTAGACCATTTTCAACATGTAAACCATCACATCACATAAACAATTGATAAAAGTGTTTTGTAAAATATTGTAAATAATTTTTAAACTGAAATGTTTAATAAATCTGGTAATTAATGCACATTTTCAGTAAAGTCATGTTGCAATGTACTTGTATATTTGGCATTACAGTTTCAAAGTTACAGTGAAAATACATCAAATAAATGATATGAATTGGCATTAAAAAGACACTCAAGTTGCCAGGTTTTGGCATTACAGTTTAAAGACACTTTTTAAGGTTTCATTTCATGACCATTGTAGTTTTAATAAACATGTCTCTATGATGTATAAAGTTCCTGATATTTCACATGCTCACTGAAAAACCACTACCTTCCAGAATTCATACATTCTGGAATCATACAAGAGGCAAGAAGAAATTCTGGCTTTACTTTTTTCACTGTAATCAGTGTTTTGTCTTTAATTTGCTATAAAACACAATTTGGAGAAACCACGCACCGGCTACAGTCGTGATCTACGATTTTCATTTAATTTTTAAAAAACATTTAATAGTGAATAGCGATACACAGGATGTTGTAAAATAAACGCATGGCACTGGTAATTACACGGGCAGACGGTCAGCTTAACAAAAAGTCTTTTTTATGTTTTTATCAGATTAAAGTCAATTTTATTAGCTTTATTAGCAATTTTGCTACAGATGATATACAAAATTATCGATTTTCACCCTGAAAACTGATAAGCAACAAGCACTGATGGTGGTTGCTAATATTAGAGATATACTGGAGAACACTGACTATAAAACTATTTTGAGATACCATTACTACAAGTCTAAAATTTTATGAGACTTTTGTCGCACATATAGAACTTAACAGTGGCGGCTGGGGATAAAAAAATTTGGGGGTGGGGGGTATGGCGCAAACAAACTTAAAATCAAAGTGTTAGTAATGCAGAACTGTAAATAACCATTTATCAGGTGATTATGTATCATTACTGTTAAGATAAAATATTGAAAATGTCACTAGGTCCAACTATACACTGTAAAAAAAAATCCTAATTTTACAGAAAATAACTCTAATTTTTTTTACAATAGTTTCCCGTTATTTAAAATTATATTTAAAAAACAGTAAAATGACCAATATTATCTTTAAATTAACAAATTGACTGCAATTTTAAGGATTATACCATTAATGAAAAAATTTTTTTACAAAATTTTTTTATTTTTTATTTTTACAAAAAAATACTGTATTATTTTAACTGTATTTTTCCTGTTATCTTAAATTACATAGCAATTTACGTAAAATTACAATAATAAATTGTAATTAAACAGGTAGCTTATTATATTAAATGTTTATACCCATAATAACATTTTAACATTTCCCACCTTCATTTTACAGTAAAACTCATTTGTATGTGTATGTGTTGTATGTGTATTTCTACATTCAAACTCTGTAATTCTAAAAAGAAATTTAGTTAACTTTTGTCATTACACCAACGCATGTTTTTTTAAAGTTTTAAAACTTAAAGTTTTTTAAAAAATATATGTTGGCCAAAATGTACATCAAATCAATGTCATGTTTTAGATGTGAAATTGATGTCATATTGACATCAATAATTCAGCGGTTTAGCACTTTTTCTTATAAGACATTTGGAAGCTGGTTTTGTAATGTCAAAAGAGTAATGTTAATGTTAAAGTTAAGTGTCTTAGTGGTTAGCACTGTTGCCTCACAGCAAGAAGGTCCTGGGTTTGAATCTGTGTTCGACATGTGTGTTAGGTTGGTTGGTAATTCTAACTTGGAATACTCCTATAGAAGTAAGTGTGTGGTTGTCTGTCTATATGTGTGACCCTGTGATGGACTGGTAGGGTGGGATAGGCTCTAGCAGGCTCTCCCTGTGACCCCAGTTAGGAATAAAGCTGGTATAGAAAATGGATCTGTTCGGACTAAGAAAGTGTCCAAAAGGGCCTGATAAATAAAATGTTTCTTACTTTAATTACTTTTGTGTCATTATTTTGGTGTTCGCAATAAGACCTCAATATGTTGACGTCAATTTGATTTGCTTTTTTGACTTGTTTTTTTTTTACATAATTTTTTGGCGTCAATTTAATGTCATATAATAATAAAGGAAACATCCGTAAAATTACAGTGTTTTCTGTAAAATATTTAGAAAAAAGAAAAGAAAAATGTATGTAAAATGATTGTTTTTGCACTTTATTTGAATGAACGTATTTTACTTTAATTTTACGTTTTTTTTTGGCAAAATTTTTTTTTACAGTGTATAAAAACAGTATTGATTCGATAACAATAATAGTGGGCGGGTTCTGACAATTTGAAACAAGCCAATCAGAGCTCAGCCTCAAGTTACATGCTTTTCCAAAACTTTACGGACCAACATACACACTCGTTCGTCCGTCGCCCCCCGCGCGCGCACACACACACATGAACGACATAAAATTCTACTTTTTTATTTTAAATAATTTATAATATGACTAACAGTGGAATAGTACGACTAAATGATTTTATTTCGTTATTAAAATATATAATTATTGTTAATGTGTTAAAGCAGCAGTCTTCTCTGGCTAACTTTAAGCGCGCGGCGCTCCAGCGCCCCCTATTGACCGGCCGCCACTGGACCTGAATGACATTTTTAAATATTTGTCCATGTTACTCTACAGCACCGAGTGGTGAACCTCTCACAATCCCCACACCGTAACGAGGTGGTCATATTGTTCCAGCTGAACTTGAATAGTTTTTATCTCATTTGCAGTGGATATGAATTTCAAGTACATCAGTGAGGAACCAGCTGAACCTCAGGCTCGGGTATGATTCTGTGATATGTGGTATGTTGAAGATCAGTAATGAAGCCTGCTGCTGATTGAATGTAGTGTTGAGATAAAAAGCTTACCGACCTGTTATTTGTGTTTTCATTCATTCATTCATTCATTGTCTCCCACTTATCCGTAGCCGGGTCGCGGGGGCAGCAGTCTAAGCAGGGATGCCCAGACTTCCTTCTCCCTAGCCACTTCCTCCAGCTGTTCCGGGGGAATTCCAAGGCATTCCCAGGTCAGCCGAGAGACATAGTCCCTCCAGCGTGTCCTGGGTCTTCCCTGGGAGACGTCCAGGAGGCATCCGAAACAGATGCCCAAGCCACCTCAACTGGCCCCTTTCGATGTGGAGGAGCAGTGGCTCTACTCCGAGCTCCTCCCGGGTGACAGAGCTCCTTACCCTATCTCTAAGGGAATTATTATTATCTATTTGTGTTTTCTCTCTTTTTATTTTTTATAATAATAATAATAATAATAATAATAATAATAATAATAATAATAATAATTATTATTATTATTATTATATTAAGAGATATTTTGTGAAATATGATATTTTTTTCGATTTTTAAAGATTCATTAAGTGTATAAAGAATAGATTCATAAAGATTCTTTAGCTCTTCATTTGAATCTATTCCATCTGGTAAGGTAGGATTCTGACTTTTGTGTACTATTTATTTAACTTGGTTGGTTCTAGAGTTATTTGAACTGTG
Source organism: Hemibagrus wyckioides (assembly GCF_019097595.1). Taxonomy (NCBI): domain Eukaryota; kingdom Metazoa; phylum Chordata; class Actinopteri; order Siluriformes; family Bagridae; genus Hemibagrus; species Hemibagrus wyckioides. The sequence goes on from NC_080714.1 coordinate 1,980,600, forward strand.
TTATATTGTATAGCTTGTTGATCCTTTAGTGTTGGTCTATACTTCTTAGTTGTCTCAGGTGATTAATCAAGAGTAGTTTCAGTCTCCCTTAAGGTGTGAATTGTGGGCAGGGCTCACTAATTTATATTGAAGGCTCTCCCAAGGTTTGCATGTAGCTCTCCCAAGACCTGTTTATAGTAAGTGTCTACTATCATACTTTTCTTGTCCTGTTACATTTTAACTTGCACTTAACCTCACTTTGACCAAACCAGACATGTGCCTCAAACCCATCTCTGTTCTTACCTCTTACAGACACAGGCATTATTACCCACGAAGCAAAGGTCGTGTTTCCAGCAATCTACCCTCCCCTGTTGTCTCAGTCTCAAACAGCAGTGTTCTCTGGAACTGCCAGTCTGCTGTAAGGAAGGCTGATTTCATCTCAGCTTTAGCCTCCCACTATTCCTTTGATTTTCTGGCACTAACTGAGACCTGGATATCACCACAAAACACTGCTACACCGACTGCTCTATCCTCTGCCTATGCTTTCTCTCACTCACCACGAGAATCAGGCAGGGGTGGTGGTACAGGTCTGCTGGTGTCCCGGAGATGGTGTTTCACACCTCTCCCCTCGTCTCATCTCACCATTGTCATCTACCGCCCTCCTGGTCCCCTTGGAGACTTCATGGAAGAAATGGACACACTCCTCAGCGTCTTCCCTTCTGACAGCACCCCTCTGACGGTCCTTGGAGATTTCAACCTCCCATCCGACAAGCTTCAGTCTTCTGACTCTTCTGAATTCGTTCTCCTTGTCATTCAACAGCTGCCCTCCAACACACAAGGGAGGAAACATCCTGGACTTGGTCTTCACCTGCCCTTCCCCAGCTACAGACATGACTGCTACCCCACTTCATATCTCAGATCATCACTTGGTATCCTTCACTATCATTCTCCCTCTCCTACCCAAACGTAACTTCCAGCATCCCTCTCTCATCCACCAGAACCTTCACTCTATCTCTCCTTCCTCTGTAGCTTCCTGCACTCTTTCATCTCTTCCTGACTATGACTCCTCTTCCTCCTTACCCCTAGACTCAGCTACAGACACTATTCTCTCCTCTCTTTCATCAACCATGGACCTTCTCTGCCCTTTATCCACTAAACGCAGGAAGACTTCTTGTCCTGCTCCTTGGCTGTCAGATGTGCTTCACAACAATCGGAGAGAACTATGAACAGCAGAGCGGAAGTCAAAAAGAAATCTCGACTGGATGCAGATCTCACTTCTTATCGTATGCTTCTGTCCAGATTCTCTTCAGGCGTGACTTCTGCCAAGACTTCCTTCTACAAGGAAAAGCTTGAAGCTTCTGCACAAGATTCCCGAAAGTTTCACAACATCTTCTCTGCACTACTTAACCCTCCACCTGCTCCATCGTCCCTGACCGCTGAAGATTTTGCCACTTTTTACACAGAGAATATTGAGAAGATCTCCCAGACCTTCACGTCTGCCCCAACTTCATCTACATTACACAGGCAGGACTCAGTTACCCCTTCACTGAAGCATCTCTCAACCATATCAACAGAAGAGGTTTTGCAACTCTTCCACTCCTCCAATCCAATCCCACCACCTGTCCAATGGATCCAATCCCTTCCACTATGCTCCAGACCATCTCACCTGACCTCCTGCCCTTCAACACCACAGTCATCAATGGATCCATTACATCAGAACAGGTACCAACTGCCTTTAAGCAAGCAAGGGTTATCCCTATACTAAAGAAACCTGCTTTGGATCCCTCTGACATCAATAATTATAGACCGGTATCACTCCTCTCCTTTCTTTCAAAAATTCTCGAACAAATTGTTTATAATCAGCTGTCTGACTATCTCTTGCAGAATAACCTCCATGATCCCAACCAGTCTGGCTTCAAAGCAGCACATTCCACAGAGACTGCCCTTTTGGCAGTCACTGAGAAACTACTTGCTGCTAGATCAGTCAAGCTTCATCTGTCCTCATTCTCCTCCATCTTTCTGCAGCATTTGACACGGTTAACCACAAGACTCTCTTGTCCACCCTCAGGAGTCTTGGAATTTGTGGAACAGGATGGGAATGGTTTGCTTCGCACCTGGATGGTTGCTCATATCAGGTAACATGGAAGGGATTGAAATCTGCTCTACGCAGACTCTCTACTGGTGTCCCACAAGGCTCAGTACTTGGTCCTCTCCTTTTCTCCCTCTGCACCCACTCTCTTGGCAAAGTTATATCCTCACACGTTTTTTTTATACCACTGCTATGCCGATGACCCCCAACTTATCTTCTCCTTCCCTCCCTCAGATACCACAGCTTCTGCCCAGATCTCAGCGTGTCTGGCAGACATTTCATCTTGGATGACAGCTCATCAGCTGAAACTTAATCCCAGCAAAACTGAACTGCTGGTCATCCCAGGTGATTCATCCACAGGTCAGGATCTTGTGATATTTCTGAACAACTCGATGATCTCCCCTTTGGCCACCTCTGGGTAACCATGGACAATCTACTGTCCTTTTCCTCCCATGTTGCCAATGTGACACACTCATGTCAGTTTCTTCTTTACAACATTAGAAGGATTTGACCATTCCTATCCACACAGGCTACTCAAGTGCTTGTTCAGTCTCTGATCATTTGGATAATGGACTACTGCAACTCTTTACTGGCAGGTCTTCCTCTGAATACTATTCGTCCACTGCAAATGATCCAAAATGCAGCTGCACAGCTTGTTTTCAACCTGCCTAAGTTCTCCCACACCACCCCACTGCTGCTCCTCCACTGGCTTCCTGAAGCTGCTTCAGATTCAAAACACTGATGCTTGCCTACAAAGCCAAGAATGGACCAGCACCATCTGACCTCAAAGACCTTATTACTCCTCGCACTGCACCTCGCTCTCTCTTTTTATAAAATCAGCAGTCACTCAGCATTTCTATTGTGACAGATAACACGTCTTATTTACTTGTGATTTATTATGTCAGGATGTTAGTAGTTTAAATTTATTTATTAAATTTATTTATTATGTAGACAGGACTTGATGAAAGAAATATATATAATATATAATAATTATATTATTTATACGGACATCTAGGGGAATTATATAATTATATAATATTATATAAGACATTAGACATTAAACTAAAAAATATAGTTGCAAGCAACGATGATCGGTCCCAAGCAACGGTGCCATCACCGCCCAGGTGCACCAGACAGAGTGGGTACATGAATTTAAAGGGGAAATACCAAAAGGACAAAAGTGACAATTTTGGTCTAATGAATGTGATCACAGCAATGTCCACTGATGGCAAAAAAGAAAACTGACCCTCCCTCTATACTATATATATATATATATATATATATATATATATATATATATATATATATATAGTTTTTTATAAAATCACCTGTTCCACAATTATTGGCACCTCTAACAATTCCTATGAAATAAATGTAACTGAACCATTTTTGTAATATTTACTGTAGTTTTTAAAGTTGATCAGAGTATCCAGGAACTTTTAATTAATAATTCATGACTTCCTGTTTCCCTGGGGTGTAAATATGACGTGACACAGAGGCCTATTTCTCTTATCCACTCTTCTACATGGCAAAGACCAGAGAACACCTCATTCAAGTAAGGCAGATGTGTCTCGACCTTCATAAGTCAGGCAGTGGCTACAAGAAAATAGCCACTCGCCTAAATATATATAAATATTGCCCATATTTACAGTCAGAGGAATCATTAAAAAGTTTAAAACAACTGGAACAGTGACAAACAAGGCTGGACGAGGACCTGAGTTTATCTTGCCACCACGCACAGTGAGGAGGATGGTAGCGGTTCTGGGACTTCAACTGGGACCGTGTGCTTTGGTCAGATGAATCTAAGATAGAGTTTTTTGGCAACAAACACTCTAAGTGGCATAAAACAAAAGATGAGTATACGGAAAAGCCCCACTGTGAAGTATGGTGGAGGATCTGTGATGCTGTGGGCCTGTTCCTCTTCCAAAGGACCTGGGAACCTTGTTAGAGTGCATGGCATCATGAACGCTTTGAAATACCAGGACATTTTAAATCAAAACCTGATGCCCTCTATCAGAAAGCTGAAGATGTGTCTTCATTGGGTCTTTCAGCAGGATAATGACCCAAAACATGTGGCGAAATCTACACAAAAATGATTCAGCAGACACAAAATCAAGCTCCTCCCATGGCCATCTCAGTCCCCAGAGCTCAACCCAATTAAAAACCTGGGGTGAGCTGAAGAGGAGAGTACATAAGAGAGGACCCAGGACTCTGGATGATCTAGAAAGAGGAATGGTCATTTTTTTCCACTGAATAATTGGTCTTCAATTAAAGGATGGATTTTTCTCTTTTTTGCATTGTGGTTCTATATTGTTTAAAAAATGAAATTATTAGAAGCCTAAGAACACACCTTAACCAGGGGTGCCAATAATTGTGGAGGGCGTTGTATATGATGATATTATGATAATAATATGATAATATTATTAATTTCATACTAATATAATATACATCATAATATTTTTCTTTTCCTTAAGTGTATGTACATTTTTGTATATGTAAATTGTGAACATGAAGCCATACTTAAAAAAATAAAAATAAAGGGGAAAGAGCCTCATCTAGTGGACATAGTGTAGTACTGCAGGAGTCAGGCCGAAACCATGTCTAGTCAATGAACTGATAAATGTAAAAATTTGTTGTAAGCCGTTTGAGCATCACAAAATCATGAAACTAAGCAAACGTACTCACAACCAGTTGTTCTTTCTATCTAAAATATTTTGGAACATTAGGCCTTTCCACTCGTAAGATATGAGAAAATTAATTTTCTTTTATAATGTTCTTATGTAAATCTTCACCATAGTAACATCATTCAAGGTATCAAAAATTCCTTCACAGTTTCACATCAGCCATGTCCTGACATTATTCTGACTGATTTTGAACCAAATCAGGTGAAAGTAAGGGACAAAATATTAGAGATTTTATTTGTGACACTTTCTGCTGCCAGTTGGTGGCGCTATGACCGAGACTCATAGTTGTCATATCAGTGTGATCAGCTTTATACTCTTAACATAATCCTAAGGTTTCATGTAGATCACTTAATGTACACAGAAGTTATTAGCCACTTCCTGTTTCTTTTTATTCACCAGAAGTTTAAGTCATTGCCATGGCTGAACAGTTTGAGATCAAAAATCCCTTCGCAATTTTGCATTATCAATGTCTTGAGATCACATTAGCCTGGGTTTGGTGGCGGTTGTATCAATGTCTTGAGATCATATTAGCCTGGGTTTGGTGGCGGTTATAATAATGTCTTGAGATCATATTAGCCTGGGTTTGGTGGCGGTTATAATAATGTCTTGAGATCATATTAGCCTGGGTTTGGTGGCGGTTGTATCAATGTCTTGAGATCATATTAGCCTGGGTTTGGTGGCGGTTGTATCAATGTCTTGAGATCATATTAGCCTGGGTTTGGTGGCGGTTATAATAATGTCTTGAGATCATATTAGCCTGGGTTTGGTGGCGGTTGTATCAATGTCTTGAGATCATATTAGCCTGGGTTTGGTGGCGGTTGTATCAATGTCTTGAGATCATATTAGCCTGGGTTTGGTGGCGGTTATAATAATGTCTTGAGATCATATTAGCCTGGGTTTGGTGGCGGTTGTATCAATGTCTTGAGATCATATTAGCCTGGGTTTGGTGGTGGTTGTATCAATGTCTTGAGATCATATTAGCCTGGGTTTGGTGGCGGTTATAATAATGTCTTGAGATCATATTAGCCTGGGTTTGGTGGTGGTTGTATCAATGTCTTGAGATCATATTAGCCTGGGTTTGGTGGCGGTTGTATCAATGTCTTGAGATCATATTAGCCTGGGTTTGGTGGCGGTTGTATCAATGTCTTGAGATCATATTAGCCTGGGTTTGGTGGCGGTTATAATAATGTCTTGAGATCATATTAGCCTGGGTTTGGTGGCGGTTATAATAATGTCTTGAGATCATATTAGCCTGGGTTTGGTGGCGGTTGTATCAATGTCTTGAGATCATATTAGCCTGGGTTTGGTGGCGGTTGTATCAATGTCTTGAGATCATATTAGCCTGGGTTTGGTGGCGGTTGTATCAATGTCTTGAGATCATATTAGCCTGGGTTTGGTGGCGGTTATAATAATGTCTTGAGATCATATTAGCCTGGGTTTGGTGGCGGTTGTATCAATGTCTTGAGATCATATTAGCCTGGGTTTGGTGGCGGTTATAATAATGTCTTGAGATCATATTAGCCTGGGTTTGGTGGCGGTTGTATCAATGTCTTGAGATCATATTAGCCTGGGTTTGGTGGTGGTTGTATCAATGTCTTGAGATCATATTAGCCTGGGTTTGGTGGCGGTTATAATAATGTCTTGAGATCATATTAGCCTGGGTTTGGTGGCGGTTATAATAATGTCTTGAGATCATATTAGCCTGGGTTTGGTGGCGGTTGTATCAATGTCTTGAGATCATATTAGCCTGGGTTTGGTGGCGGTTGTATCAATGTCTTGAGATCATATTAGCCTGGGTTTGGTGGCGGTTGTATCAATGTCTTGAGATCATATTAGCCTGGGTTTGGTGGCGGTTGTATCAATTCCCTAGGAGGAGTATTTCACATTCCATTGGATGCGTTTTGTAAACAACTCAAAATAACTCACTTCCTGTGGATTAGACTTAATGACATGCAGTGTGAAAGTTGTTCAGTTCAGTGAGATCTAAGTGTGGACCAATTTGTACATGGATACGTGCAAGTGTATATCCGCTATGCAGCAAGATTTTCCAGGGGGCGCTGTGACGGGTGTGTGCCACGCCCAGGGCCGAGCCACAGTGACCTTCTAATGGCCGCAGATTCCAACCTGTCTGCTGATTTTCATGAGTTTTTGAGCATGTTAAGACCCCCCAAAAATCCTTACAAGAACAAGAGGGCCCTCCGCACTGCTAGTGATTGGGCCCTAATAAGGGAATATCATGTTGACTTCTTAGCACAGGCACAAAGGCTGGACTTTCTACTAAGAGCTGCACCTCGATGTTTTGACCAGTAGATGTCTGTAACATCTCGTTCTTTCACAGACTGTTCACACAGTGTATGGATATATCAGCAGGAGGTTTATTAACAGTGCCAATACAAGAAGTGTTCAGGGTTGAGCATTGCTAATCCTCAAAGTAATCCAAATTACAAAAAAAAGCCAAAAAACAAAAATAAACAAACAAACAAACACTGTTCAATGCAGGACATGGAGTAGGAAATGAGCAGAAATGTATTACACACTCCATGGTGCAGGCTTTTTTGACTTGCTTATAATAATAATAATAATAATAATAATAATAATAATAATAATTATTATTATTATTATTAATTTTGTTTCTGGAATGTATGTTTACAAATTGCCTCAGTCATATCATTGTGAGAGAAACAAGTTTGTTATATTTTATAACGAAATAAAATTATTTAGTCGTACTAGTCCACTGTTAGTCATATTATCATTTATTTAAAATTAAAAATTTGTTTGTGTGTGTGTGTGTCTGCAGAGGTGCCAGACAAACAGGTGTATATGTGGTTATGTAAAGTTTTGAAAAGCATGTGACTTGAGGCTGAGCTCTGATTGGTTTGTTTCAGATTTTCCTTGGCGCGCAGCACTTTGTGTCCTCGAACCCGCCCACTTTTGTTGTTAGTGAATCAGTATAGTTTTTTATATCTTTGGCCTCATTACTGCTCAGCAGATGGTCAGGAAACAGGCAGGTACTGATTAATGTGGAGGCAAGAGAAATATCTCCAGATGAAAGATAATTCGTTTATATCTTTACAAAAATACCCTTTCACAAGAGAATTAAGACTTTTCTAAGGAGAGGCTGAATGCATTGGGGATTACGGACTTTAACCAGAAGCTCATTGAGAAATCTGCAAGCCAGAAAGAAAGGAGAGCAAAATTTCTTTTTAAATAGTGCCTCTGGCCTGTGATTAGACAACTTTCCAGTGTTTTTTTATTATTATTTACTAATAATAAACCCACACTGAACTCAAATTCACTGATTCATAGTACATTTATTGCTTACTTTAACAGCTGACTTTAACAATAACATTTTCAATATTTTATCTTAAGAGTAATCATACATAATCACCTGATAAATGGCTATTTACAGTCCTGCATTACTAACACTTTGATTTTAAGTTTGTTTGCGCCCCCCAAATTTTTTTTTGCTCAAGCCACCACCATATTTAATATATATAAAACTTGGGAGGTGAAAAAAATGTGCTGCTTCTGCTCTTCTTACATGTCCAAAGTGAAACAGTTTGAAATGTTCAAATAAAGTTATATAATCATATAATAATAATTATAATCATAATGTACTTATGTTTCTAAGTCATTCTACATTCTATTTTGTTTTAACTCCGCGTATCCTAAAATAAAACATTATAATAACGGAATAATATACTGTTATGTGTTGGAACATTTTGTATAAAAGCTACCTGTAAAATAATTCAATCCTACCTTTACACAGGAGACTGACCGGCAGCGTCTGAATTTGCAGTTACACTAGGAAGGGAATGTTTCTTTTTCATCTAGTTGACTACAACATCACAAGACCTTGTTTTATCGTACTATGCGAAAGATAAATGGTTTTATCTTTTTCGAAACATGACGAAACAAGGTCTGGCAAATATGCTATACATGTACATTCTAAGCAGCAAGATTATTTGATAATTTTTTGGTTTGAACCTCAGGCTTAAAGCTTTTCTAATTTTTACTTCTTAGTAAAATTCTCACTTTTCATCTTTCTCTCATAAACTTTCATATTTTAAGTCAATGTTAAGTCATGATGATGTTCCTAACTGTCATGTGTAATGGAACTCTTTAGGTTGACTTAATTGGCTACTGCACTGGTATGATGATCACACTTCTGCATTTGAGTTTGTGTTGTTTATTAACATGTCAGTTGTCTCAGCGACAAATGCCAGATGGTGTCAGAAGAAAAAAACATCTGAGTAGTAGACGAAATTTCAGATGAGAGTTGTTTTGAGAACCAAAGCGTGCATTGCCATGGCAAAGTTCACCCTACATGAACAGTTCGACTTTACCAAGCCCAAAGGTATCGAGTTGCATCACTGCTTACGGAGGAGGATGAAGTAGTGCAGGTAAATTCCCTGATTTAGGTGGGGGTAGCTCAAGTGGTTAAGGCTCTGGGTCAAAGATCAGGGTTCAAGCCCCAGCACCACCAAGCTACCACCACTGGGCCCTTAAGCAAGGCCTCCAAACCATTCTGCTCCAGGGGTGCTGCTTCATGGCTGACCCTGCGCTCTGACCCCAACCCCCAAGGATGGGGTATGGGAAGAAAGAATTTCACTGTGCAGTAATGTATATGTGACAAATAAAGACAACTTAACTTATTCAATGGGGGCATAGGCCGAGCACATATTGCTGTATGCACTAGCTGAAAACTAATTTTGGAGCACAGAAAGAGGAACAGGTGCATGAGCACACAGTGATGTGATTGGAATTTGTGATAATCAAGTGTCACAAAAACTGAAAATGAAAAGAAATGATTGGAATTTGTGATGTGAACGTGTGTTATGTTCCACGTATGATGTGTATACTGTGTTTACTTTTTGCTCTCCTTTCCTTTTGTGCCATTCTTTACTCTGCCTCTAGGTCGGGATTATTGGCTGACTTGGCTGTCAATCCTAATTGTGATGTCATGACAATCCGTTGATGCACCGACTGTATATAAGGACTCGACGTGTTGGCGTGTGGATGTGTGTCATTCCAGCGTACTATGTGTTCCAATACACTGCTGCCTACCGACATTTGTTGTACCTTGACTTCTTGAGTCATGTGGTGTTATGGTGATTTGAGCCACTTCTAGTTCGTTAGTTGGCTATTGACTGATTCTGTGCTTGAGATTACGCTGGTGCCCAAGCTAATGTTTGGCCTTATAGTGTATTAAGTTACCAATAAGAATGCATTTACTTAATCAAACAAGTCTGTGTGATAACTCAAGTGTTTAGTCAAATTTGGATACAATACTTGATTCTTGATCACAGGTTTTTTTATGCTTTTCTTTTCGTGTTAGTGAGTTAGAGGCTAGTTATTAGGATTGTTTTGTTTATTTCTTTGATTTGGGTAACACTTCTTTATTTTCTGTGTGCTGAATTTCAAATTCTTTCTTTTATTAAATGATTATTGTACACTTTCACTTGACGTGTCAGTAAAATCTATTGAAGCACACCACTCTTCCGTGTCCTCTTTGATCTGTTCCAGACCCAGTAACAACTGTCTCTCTTAAATGTTACAGTATCTTCCCTCTTTGACATCAAGCACATAACAATGTGTCACAAAACTTGGTTGGTTCACGAAAGATGGGTCACAACCATACAGCATAGCTGCACCTCAGCGGGTTCCCATTCCCCTACTCTCTAAAGTAGAAGAACAGCTGAAGCGGATGGACATAACAGAGAAAGTATCTGACCCCATGGTTCCATTAGTAGAGAAAAATGGAAAAATAAGAATCTGTGTGGATTTTAAAAGATGTAATGAGAATGTGAAAAGTGAGAAGTTCATCTTACCTCCCTGGGACGATATACTCCCCACGCTTGCCAAGAATACAGCATTCTACATTTTAGATGTAGAAAGTGGATTTTGGCAAATCCCTCTAGAGGAAAATAGCGTGCATCTGACCACCTTTATCATGCCACTAGGTAGATACTGTTTTAAACGGCTACCTTTCAGCATCACGTCAGCACCCGAAAATTTTCAACGAAAATTGTTGGAGCTGTTCCATGGACATGATGGGACAGTCGTGTACATGGCTGACATTTTAGTTTTCAGAGAAACGCAGGAAATACATGATGAGAAACTTAAGAGGGTTATGGAGACCATACAGCCCTCTGGCTTGAGGCTTAATGGGGATAAATGTCGGCTTAGTCAGCCAGAACTGAACTTCCTAGGACAGGTAGTGACCAATGGATGGCATTGCTCCAAGACCAGAGAGGGTTAAGGCCATTAAAGCTATGGATCCTCCCCAAAACATCTGTGAGTTGAGATGGCTGTTGGGGATGGTTAACTACATCGGGCATTATTTACCGAACCTCTATGAGTGTTTCTACCAGTACTTGTGTGACCTAAAAAAATACAAGCTGCTTACAGACCCCAAGCCATCAGTTACCCTTATTAATTCAAAGACCTCAACACCACACCCATATGTTTTCAGCACTCACTCATCAGGTTAATGGAGCTCAATCCAGTTGATGAATACGTCCCTGGAAAACACCTAATAGTCGCAGATGCCCTGTCTAGGCTGCCTGTGGTGGACATTCCACCAGGTGACCTAGAAGCAGAGTTTAAGGCATATGTGGATTCAGTGGAGTATGACCTGAGGGTGAGAAAGCCAATCATTGAACAGATCAGAGACAAGACTGGAGTGGGTGGAGAACTCTAGTGCCAATCCTGGAACTGACAAAGACAAACTCAGAAACGTTCATACAGAAGCTGAAAAGCATCTTCACATTCTGGATAACCAGAGGAGTTAATGACCGATAATGGACCTCAATTCACAGCCGAACAGTTCAGATGCTTTGTGACAGAGTACGATTTCCAACACGTCACTTCAAGTCCCCCGTTCCCACAATCTAACATCATGACCGAGTGAGCCTTAAAGACTGCTAAATGGATCTTGAAGCAGGATGACCAACAGAACCACCTAGGGAGAGTTCTGCCATGTTACTAATGGGTCGAGAAATCTGCAAGACACTCCAGTCCAGAAAGAGACTCTGCTGCCAGTGTGGCTTTACCTGAAAACTGTTAAAACAAACAATGCAAAAGCAAAGCAGTGCTATGAAAAGTACTACAATTGCAGGTACCACCAAACTTACTATTGGTGACAAAGTCAGGCTGAAAATCAATGGGGAAAAGGCAATGACATGGAAGCTACACCCTGGTCCTTCATGATGGAGACAGAACAAGGTGACACACCCACAAGGAATCAGCGCCACATCCAACTGGTGGACTGAGAGCCGTCCTCACCATGAAACATAAACTCTTCTCAACCAAAGGATCAACAAGGACACTGTGGGCCAGCTGAGCAGGATGTTAGCATCACTAAGAGTGATGTTCCAGCTGAACCTCCCCATTCCCTTAAACCCTCGGGCCAAGTCATCACTAGGTCTGGAAGGACTGTAAAATTTAACCCCAGGTATGCTAGTTAGTTGAGATCATAAATGGCATAAAGGGCAGAATAATCCCAGTCCCATCTCAAGGTATCGTGGTAGTCTACCCACACCCTTAGTTAGTAGTTGTTGTCCCCCAAAACAATAATAATACAGAGTGGTTAATACAAAAAAGAGAACTGAACAAATATATTAATATGTAAGACAAAGAAACATTAAAGAGCCCTTTTGTTTGTGGAGTCACAGATTTTCTGTTCAGAGCACAGAAATGAACAGAAAACAAAAACAAAGAGAGTTAACATTATTGTTGTGCAGACTTGAAAAAGGGGAGAGATGTCGGGCGTAATGGAATTGTTTAGGATGACTTAATTGACTACTGCACATGTATGATGTGAACACACTTCTGCTTTTGACATTGAGATGAGTTCTGCACGTGTCTAATAAAGCGTTGTGCGTTGTTTAGCGAAATGACTGATGATTTGTGTTATTAATCTTCACAACAAACACCACACTAACTTGACTGTATTAACAGTTCTCATAATTTCTGTGGTGAACACACATAATTGGAGTGATAGACACAGTGAAATACTGTCCCAGTGCCGTTATATAGGAAAGAGAAGCACTCTTGGAACTGCTGAAACTGACAAATGAGTGTTTTTGGAGGATCAGGAATGCAGCATACTGCTAGTTAAATATAATATAGCTATTAATAGTTTATCCTCCCTGATTTGTGTGTGTTTTCTGTTTTTCAGACTCTCCTACCATCGAGGGGAGGCTCAGCACCTTTTTCACCCTCAGAACTGACCGTTAATATTTCTGCTGTTGATGGAAGCACTATTTATTCTCCAGTCTATAACAACTGCACAGGAACTCTGACCATCAACTTCTTCGGATTAATATGGATTTGTGGTGTATTATAGCAAACCTTAAATTTTGGGAAACTGATGACTTTTTACACATCATCTTATGATTTCCCGACTTCATCAGGTCCTGTGAGGAGAGTGTTCTGTCCACTAAGAAAGTCTTCTGCTTCTGCAAACACAAGCAGGGGACACTAAAGATGCCAAGAGGAGAATACAGAAGGAGCTGAGGAAGGACAAAGACTTCTACAGGAACAGGATGGACAGGAAGCTGCTACAGAAAACTCTGAGAGAGGTGTGGGGAAGAATGAGGAGCATGAAATACTGTCATGAAAATGTGCAAGATTTCATTTTTGGCCAAACTTTTCCTTTCATGCCAAAACATATATTACATATATTATATTACAAATATTTATAATAGTACAGTCTTATTTTTGTATTTGTATTTATCTTTTAGCTATTTATCATCTGCCTAACGTTATTGATTATTATTAGACCTCCACATCATGGTTTCACAACAACTCTGAATTTGGTGGATGATTTAATTTACCAGGTTGCAGAGAAATGAAGAGTATAAGATGGTCAGTTACCAATTCACTAACAGATCTCAACTCATCTCGGTTTTATTTCTTGCTTGCTGTCTTTCTTTCTGCACAGTGGTGGCTTGTGCTAAAAAAATTTTTGTGAGTGCAAACAAACTTAAAATCAAACTGTTAGTAATGCAGGACTGTAAATAGCCATTTATCAGGTGATTATGTATCTTTACTGCTAAGATAAAATATTGAAAATGTTATTGTTAAAGTCAACTGTTAAAGTACGTAATAAATATACTATAAATCAGTGAATATGAGTTCAATGTGGTTTTATTATTAGTAATGAAGGTAATCATTCAAAACCAAACAAATCAAGACAAAACACACACACACACACACACACACACACACACTGGAAAGTTGCCTAATCACAGGCCTCCTTTCTTTCTGGTTTGCCAATTTCTCAATGGCCTTCCGGTTAAAGTCTCAGTCACCAGTCTCTTTTCCATTGACAGCATGGCCAGTTCGACCGCGATCACGTGACTGCTGCTGAATTTGCAAATTGGGTCGATCTGCTCCTTGATTCTTTTCTTTTCTTCATCCGAACGCCTTGTGAAAGGGTATTTTCGTAAGGATATGACTGAATTTTCTTTCATACTGAAATATTTCGCTTGCTTCCACATTAAACAGTTCCTTTCCTTTAACTAGCTGAGCGGTAATGAGACTCGTTGAGAACGGTCCAATCACAGGAGGCCAAATACATAAAAACAGTATTGATTCACTAACAACAAAAGTGAGCGGGTTCTGGGTACAGAGTGCTGCGCCGCTAGGACAATTTGAAACAAGCCAATCAGAGCTCAGCCTCAAGTCACATGCTTTTCAAAAGTTTACGGACCTACATACACACTGGTTTGTCCAAGTGAATGAAACACAGTTTAGTAACAGTGGAATACTACGACTAAACGATTTTATTTCGTTATTAAAATATAATATTATTGTTAATAGAATTCTTTTTGGCTAACTTTAATGGGGTGGCGCCCCAGCGCCCCCTATTGACCGGCCGCCACTGTTTCTGCCTTTCTGTTTAACCAGCATGCTGTCCAAAAACAGGAGCTATATCATACCAGGCCTCGTCTAAACAGAAGACTCTGTGCTTTAATACGCTAGTCTCAGGTGCAGCAGGTGGCAGTACCGAGCGCAGTGCATGCTGGGTGATGTAGTTGTCATAGGACGACACTGTTACTGGAAAGAGATGCCCTCTGGTGGCTGTTTTGCGGGTGTAACACATCCAGATAGGTTACATACGTGCATGTTTCTGGTGCGACATTAACTCCAGTGAGGAGCAGCAGGAAGTCCAGCGCCACTGTCTGACAGTCTGATGTCGCTATGAATTACAATTCTGACTGGAAATACGATAAAAACTATGGAATGCCATTTAATGACAATATTAAATCTAAAATATAGATAATATTAGTAATTAATTAGATTGCATTGAACAACAAATTAATTAATTAATTAATTAATTAAGTATCGACCCTTAAAACATAAATATTATGATTACATGTCTTTAATTAAATGTCTTGTGGCTTCGAGAGTAAGTGTCAATGCAACATGACAGAATGTGCTGTATTATTATGAAACTTATGAACTCTTAAAATTGATCTGGAATAGTTTAATAATCCGTGAAAGTATTTCCTTGCGTAATGTAACCACAAGGTGGCAGCACAAAGAAGAGGAAAAAGACTGCGTTCATGTTTTAAATATTCCAAAAGGAGAATCTCCAACATACTACAGCATAATAAACTTTAATTACTTTTATACTCACTTTATTATTAGGTTCATTTTGTGTCTGTATCATGTATAATGTGACTTTCATCTGTAAGACATGTACATGTAAACAAATCAGACATCATGAGAACATTGTGTGATGAAGTGAGCAAAAGAATTGTTTATGAAAAAAATAAAATCGGGAAGAATTAATCCATTACAAAAAAATCTCAGGAAATCCTAGAGGAATTCCCGTGATTTTTTAAAATCCTAGATCAGTTATTTTTATGTGCTGCCAAATCATTCATGTGGAAACTAAAGTTAAATTAAATCACATTTGCAGTGATTGTGATAATTATGTCCAGCACTATTCATGCAGTAATATATTACAATAACTAATATGTTATTATATGTTTTTAAATTTTCCTTTGCTTTTGTGTTGAATTCATAAACTCAAATTCATTTTCTTCATTCAAACTAATTTATTTAATTCAAATTAATTCAACTTGGAGGAGAACATGACATCAGCGACCAGCTACATCGACAAGTGCATCGATGATGGGGTCATCTCCAAGACCATCACCACACGCTTCAATCAGAGACCGTAGGTGTGTATGCCGCTGAAGACCAGAGACTCCGCCTTCAGAGCAGGTGAAAAAATGCCAAACTGTCCCGAGCCATCAGAGAGGTAAAGCCCAGAGAATCACAGCCACTTCCAGGACAACAGCAGTGCATGTGGCAGGGCATCCAGCTCATCACTAACTACAGCATCGCCTGCCTGTGAAAGAGATGGCCTTCCTTCCAGATGCACTGATTGACGTCTACGCTTGGTTTGAGGCACAGACCCACATGCCAGTAAGAAGACCATTCCTCCTCTCGGCAATGGATGATGTGATGAGAACTCTACAAAGTTAAGCCATTTACGTCTGCTCAACCAGACAACATTCCTTGTAGCGTGCTCAGGGACTGTGCAGAACAGCTGGTGGGATGTCCTCACTGACATCTTCAACATTTCCCTGAGTAGTGCCTTAAGACCACTACCATTGTCCCAGTGCTGAAGAAGTCTACTGCGTCCTGCCTCAATGACGATCGTCCCGTCACACTCACACCCATCATCTTAAAGTGCTTCCAGAAGCTCGTCATGAGGCACAACAAAACCCAGCTACCACCCTCACTGTGTACCCCATGCAGTTTATGTATTGTTCCTACTGCCCCACAGATTATGCCATTGCCTCCATCTGCCCCTCACCCACCTTGCTTGCACAGTGCTGTTTATCTAATTAATATTAGTTAAATTAATAAAGATATTTTTTGTTAACAAAAGTGATCATAAAAGGAGAATAAGTGGTTATTTTCATTTGCATATTTATGCTTTATTAACTTTGTCATGTAAATAATAATAATAATAATAATAATAATAATAATAATAATAATAATAAAAAGCTTTAATGTTTTCCACTTACCTATACACGTTCTATAAAGCTAAAGTCTTTGACACCCTATGAAGTGCACTGTAATTGGTTTCATGTGACCCTATAAGACACAAAAAGATAACGGAACAAGAGATCAGTCAGGTCACATGTTATGTGTTACACCCTGGTCCTGGATGAAGTAACGACATTATGCTCCAGTGTACATGAGCTATATAGATATGTACATGAGTTATATTGTTGGTGTCACATGAAAATTTTTCAGCTTGTTTTTCAGTTCAGGTGAAAGTCTCTGAATGGTTTAAGGTGGTAAAGACACTGACAGACTTCTTCAGGACAGGAAGTGGAGTGTTTGAAGTATGTGGGGATAAGTGACTGTTCCAGGGAGAGGTTGAATTACCCCCCTGAACACTGGTGCTGCTGCTGAGTGCAGGCTGTAAGGAGCTGATCTGAGGTGCTGTGTGGGGATGTGGTAGCTCAGTGGTTCAGGTGTTGGACTACTGCTCAGATGTGAGATTGAATCCCAGCTCCTTCAAGCTTTCCCTTCTGGGCCCTTGAACAAGGCCTTTAACCCTTTGTTGTGTTATTTTGGCGTGGACCTTGCTGCCAGTTTGCTCCAATTAAACAGATCAATTTATGTTAAGATGTCCATGTTGCATACAAAAGACTTGTCTATAACATTACTTGTATGTTCCTCATTTTTCTTCTTCTACTACTTTTTCTTCTTCTTCTTGAACAGGTGCCAATTTGATGCCATAATCTGTTCTCATTTCAGCACTGGGTGGCTGCAAAATAAAACAAAAGACAGCTTTACTTTTAAATATTCCAGTGTTATACAATCTAAACAATGGAACGAAAAACATATTGAGCTATTATGAAGGAAATGTCTGCCTTTCTTAATTTAGTCTTGAACTGATAAAATAATCTGGAATAGTTTAATAAACCGTGAAAGTATATCGTTGCCGAATTTAACCACAAGGTGGCAGCACAAAGAAGAGTGAGTAGACTGCATTCATGTTTTGAATCAACACACTACAGCATAATAAACATGAATTACTTTTATTCCCATTTATTATTAGGTTCATTTTGTGTCTGTATCATGTGTAATGTGACTTAAACTGTGAGACATCTGTAAGACATGTACATGATCATGTGAACATTGTGTGATGACGTGAGTAAAAGAATTGTTTATGAACAAAATAAAATCGGGAAGAATTGATCCATTAAAAAAAAAACACAGGAAAATGATCATGTCAGAAATGAAAAATGACTGTATTGTGTGAAAATAAATTAAAAATCATATATGAAAACAATAGGAAATGAACATGTAAAAAATAATATTGTAAAAAAAAACCCTCACATGACAAGCCACAACGTGTGAAATGTGTGACATTTAGCGCGTGGGTTTCTCTAAGAACCACTTACAAATGACACACGTGTCTATCAAGAACGCTAGAGATGATGTGCCACGTTTCCGGTTTTTCCAGGTACATCACTGTTAATGTAACACAAGACAGTGATTTCCACATACAGAAAATCAGTCCGGTGTGAAACACAACACTGCCATCGCTGCATGTTGCTCCGGTTCACTGTTTCCATGCTGCTTTTAATTCCTGTGGAAAATCTCGTAATTTCGACAAGAGTGCACTTCAGTTCTACGCCAGTGGGTGGAGCTCCACGTCCCTGTCTGCAGCCTCTGACTTTCTGAGTTGGGGGCGTGGCTATAAATGAAACAATGATATCACAATAACACAAATGTTTCTCACTGTTTTTCTTCCTGAACGAAAGCACTCGAACACACACCGTGTCATAATCACACCTCTGTAATTATACACAGAAATTTTAAAGGAAGACCTGAAAGCAGAATTACTTTTTATTATGACAGACCACGCCCACATGAAGCAAACCTGCATGGAAAGAAACTTGCTTGCTGTCATGAGCACATGGGGTGTTCACCAGGTTCCAGTGACATTCAACTCAAGATCACGAGTTGAGTTGCATAATCTCGTTCAGCAAAATGAACTAATCACTTTTTTTGAAGAAGTTATCAGTTTTATGATAAATCCTAAATATTATTCAACATCACATTAGTATTATTGACTGTAAGATACCGATCCAAGAAGCGCTCACGTGATGAACGAACGAACGACTCAGGCTGAAGACTCTGGAGATGGACTCATTCCTGTTTCCAGTACAGACGGCACAGCCGAAGCTTATGAGTCTGGCACGTGATGAAGGAACGACTCAGGAGAAGGAGAGGGATTATCCAAAGAGATATATATGAAATGAACGTCTCACACATTCAGTTTTCAGTTGCCATGAGGCAGGGACTCGACTCACCCTGACTGAAATGTCACTCCGTTATACTGTTAGATTTCAGACTGGAAAAGTCACACTGGACAAACTGTTCCAAATTGTTTTTTGTGTTTTTTTTATTATGAAGCTGCTGATAATTTAAAGGGCGAGGCTTTGGGTGCAGCTCTGGATTTGTGACCTGCTAATGGGTGAGTGGGAGTGAGTGCTATTAATCATAAATATCATGAAACAGCACTTTTGCTGTTACTGTTACTATGACCTGTGTATACTGTACTGTACAGAATATAACATGTTTATAGAAACACTGGTGGAAAATGTGGAAACTCATTCAGTATTATTAGCTAAAATATTGGTTGAAGTCATCAGGAGCTGTGAAGAATGCATGAAGCCACATCTTATTATGCATTCGGACTGGATCATGGACGTCATTATAATCATGATCACATGTTTGCACTCAGAAGAATTCCGTCCAAAGCTCAATTTTAAAAAGTCATGAATTACTTTCTGGAAAATGACAGAGTATATAGTGAGTATAGCACAGCACTTGTGTGTGATGTTTTTTTTTTTTTTTAAATATTAAATGCTTTGTATGTAGTGACATTATCACTGTTCTAACAATAACAGTATAATACTTATAATATTCCAAATATTTCAACTGCAGTGTTAAAGACGGAGGGAAATCCCAAACCTCAGGCTCAAATGGTAAAATGGGGAATTTTACAAAACTTTGCAGAGTAATTTAAGTCTTTTAAATTCCCCATTCCCCAAATATACTGGGTTTTAAGAGTTTAAGAGTCAAATTTAAGAGTTACTCTGCAACTCTTAAGGTTTGTGTGATTTGTTTTTTTTGCCACCAAAAAAGAGAGCATTAGTTTAGCCTCTATTTCCTGTCCTGAGTGTGGGAAGAAGTGACATAACCAATCAACTGAAGATTTTCATTTTATAAAAGCTTTAAATCTGTTTATTTGATTTTGTCAAATAAAGTTAAATGAAGTTTGCAAAACTTTTGCATATTGAAGAATATGCTGATTTAAAGATGCAAATGTAAATATGCAAATTTAGATTTTTTTTTTTGCTGAAAGTGTGTTTTTTTGTATAGTATTTTTGAATTGTATTCACACTATATAGCCAAAAGTACGTCCACCCCTGACCATTACACCTATATGTCTTTGTTGAACATCTCATTCCAGATTTCTTCTCCTCTCTTTGCTATTATAATCAGCTCTGTGAAGGCTTTCCACCAGATATTGGATTGTTTCTGTGTGGGTTTATGTTCATTCATCTACAAGAGCATTAGTGAGAACAGACACTGATGTTGAGCCAGGAGACTCCAGTTCCAGAGGTGTTCAGTGGGGTTGAGTCAAAGTCCGCCTCTGCATTTGTGTGTTTTTAAGAGAACAGACATTAGAGATTAGACACAAGAATTTATTATACATTTATAGTTATTTTATTAATAATTCAAATTTTAGGGGAAATCATACACAGTACGACATGTAGTGAAATGCTTTTTATGACTGTCTTACATAAAAAAGAAAGAGTAAAAAAGAAAATTTAAAGTGTGGACATGAAAAATAGGGGATATAGTTAAGAATATACAGGGAAAAGTAGGGAAAATTAAATGGTGGAAATCACAAACGAAAATAACTTGAAAGTCAAGTGTCAGATATGTATATGCAAATATATGTCTATGTATATATATGTGTGTGTGTAGTATCAATATAGCAGTAAATATTATAAATAATGAAAAATAAAATAAAATAAAAATAATAATAATAAAAATAGTAATAATATAATATATAATGTATACAAATATAAAACTGCTATATAAACTAAATATAAAAAAACAAACAAACAGCAAAAAAACAAAACAAATACAAAAACAAAAATATAATACACTAATATAATACAGTACAATATATATATATATATATATATATAGTATATGTGAAAAATGGAACAATATAAATAAATATATATGTGTAGAATCTATAATATATAGAAGATACAGTATATGCATATATGTAGATAAAAAGGTCAACTTTGAAATGGTGTAGCAAATGAATACAGTATGTACAGTGTGCATATGTAAGATAAATATATAAATATATTTGTAGATTTATATATAAGGCTAATATAAATGTCCAACTGAACAGGGAGTAAAGTGTGAGTGCAGTGTGCACACGAAGATGTACAGAGAAGATGTACAGTGAGAGTGTCATTGTGTGTACAGAGTAGTGCAGAGTACAAAGTAGTGCAATTATTGCATGTGCAACAATCAGCTGAGGTAGAATGTCATGTCGTGTGGGGGTAAGACCAGAAAGTCCAGATTCTAGGTGTTCTGGTTGAGGGCCCAAATGGCCTGCGGGAAGAAGCTCCTCCTCATTCTCTCTGAGTTCACCTTCAAGGAACGGAAACGTTTCCCTGACCTCAACAGAGAGAAGAGTCCATTGTTGGGATGGCTGAGGTCCTTCATAATCTTCCTGGCCTTGGTCCAGCACCGCTTGCTGTATATGGTGTCCAGGTCAGGAAGCTCATTGCGGATGGTACGCTTGGCCGATCGCACCACCCTCTGGAGAGCTTGCCTGTCCTGTTTGGTGCTGTTCCCAAACCAGGCTGTGATACTTCCCATCAGGATGCTCTCAATGGTGCAGGTGTAGCACCTTTAGCACCTTTGAGGGCAGTTTAAAGTCCTTCAGGCGTCTGAGATGATAAAGACGCTGCTGGGCCTTCTTCACCAGGGTGTTAACGTGACAGGACCATGTCAGGTCCTGTGTGATGTAGACACCTAGGTACCGGAAACTGTCCACTCTGTCCTCTGGGGTCCCGTCGATAGTGAGGGGCTGGTAATTCCTCTCCTGCTTTGTGCTAAAGTCCACTATCAGCTCCTTAGTCTTGCTGACGTTCAGGAGGAGAGTGTTGACTCGGCACCATGTCTCCAGGTTTTTAATCTCCTCTAGGTAGGCCGTCATTATTGGAGATCAGGCCCACCACCACAGTATCGTCCGCAAACTTCACGATGTTGGTGGAGCTGAGGGATGGGCTAAGGCCCAGGATCTCCAACTTGGTGGTGAGTATGGAGGGAATTATGGTGTTAAACGCTGAACTGTAGTCGACAAACAGCATTTTGACATAATTCCCCCTTCTGCTGTCCAGATGGCTCAGGGCTGCGTGATGGAGGTGTGTGATGGCGTCCTCAGTAGATCGGTTAGGATGGTACGCGAACTGTAGCGGGTCCAGGGTGTCAGGTAAGGAAGAAGTGATGAAGTCTCTGATGAGTCTTTCGAAGCACTTCATCACCACTGAGGTCAGGGCCACTGGGCGGTAGTCGTTCAGGCAGGCGGGCTGGGGTTTCTTGGGGACAGGAACAATGGTGGACCGTTTGAAGCACGTCGGGATTGTAGACTGTTCCAGGGAGAGGTTGAAGATCTCAGTGAACACTGGAGCAAGCTGGTCAGCACAGGCCTTCAGGACCCGACCCGTGATGCCATCTGGTCCTGCTGCCTTCCTGGTATTCACTCTCCTGAATGCCTTTCTCACATTGTGCTCCGAGATGATGAACATGCTGTCCTCCCTGGCATGCTCCTTGTGTGTGCTGCCTGTAGCGCTGTTAGCACTGCTAACCCCGTTAGCGCTGTGAGCTGCAGCCTTGAAGCGAGCATAAAAGTTGTGTTATAAACAGTTTGTGTAATCTGTTCTGTGCAAAAATGTTAAAATATCTTGGATTAAAAAGACGTTTTAGAATGAGAATTACATTAAGTGAATAATCTGCTTATAATAATTTTCATTGGATCTAACTAATTTGCATTTGCGGATTTTTTGCAAACCTGCAAAATCCTAGCAAAATCCTGCAAAAGTCTTTATGGCTAATTTGATGGGCATTTATACATTTTCATGCTTTTAATGCGAAATTATTAAGAAGAAGATTTAGTATATTAATTTAGTAATATAAATATAAAAGTAAAATCAAGAAAATATCAATATAAATAAAATATAATAGGGCCTCTGGGGACCGGAATCCTGAAGGAACATGAGGTTTTGGTCAGATATGAAGCTCAGTGAAGTCTCCGTGGGATCTGCCTTTCCTGGAAGGATGTTAGAAGAAAGAAAAGACATTGTGAAAGTAAAGTCCATAATCCTGTAGAATTAAACTGGGCGTTATAATGAGTTATGTTGTAACAGACATGCCGGCCCCAGCTGCACTTCTGCGCTCTTGCTCCCCTGATTACTAATCACGCCACCTGCACCCAATTACCTGGCGCCTATTTAAAGCCATCACTCACCAGTGTCTGTGGCGAGTATTAAGACTGTGTAGTTCATGTTTATTTCAGTCTGTCTACCTGCTTGCTTGCTTTTGTCATATTCTAAGTTAAGTTTTGCCTACTTGGCCTTACTGCCAGTTTTCTGATTTACGCTCTGCCTTTTTGTCTGCCTGAGTTAAAGTGGCATTCCACTTTCTCTCTGCCTCTGGGGTCTTCTTGTTACATATGTAGGGCATTAAGTATTTTATTCGATGTTTGAATATGTTTCAATGAATATCATGATTGCACTTTTCTGTAAACAAACCATTAAAACTAGGATTTTTATTTAAATGTGTGATGCAACTTTTTTGGTGAAAAATTACTTGATTTGGTAAAACTGCAAATTCCTCTGAATATCACAGAGGTTTCTTTATTTTTTGTTCATTTCTATGATCACAAAATCCTAAAGGGGCGAAATAGAGTGATCATATTTCAATGCAGTGGCGGAGCGTCAGGGTCAGTAAGTCCTTCTCTGCTGGCCTAAACAGCAGTGATCTGAATCACTGACTTGCATTTTAATATATTTAATATATTTTTCCATGAATGTGTATTAAATTATTCCCAATAGTCTATTCTCTACATTTCATAGCTTTTCTCTCGGTTGTGCTGCTTCCAGTAGTGTATATTTATGAGAAGAGTATTTATCCAATCATATTTCAGACAGTGGATGACATCATGTGTTGCCAGGGAGAAAGAAATCTGCATTAAAGCCTTCAGAATCAATAGTGCAGGCGCCCGGAGCTTAAAATAAGTGGCAATGAAATTGTTGCATTAACCAATCAGATTTGGAGTTGGCTTCACTGGGGCCATCTAGCAGGCATACGATTACGTCAGCAATTTCCCGTCCTTTGATTGGATAATTGAAGCAGTCAGAGGCAGCAAACCGCACAAACTAAATAAAATATATATACTTTAACTCACAGTGGCTGACAGAGGAGAAGAAATGGATTTGGTTGCGGACATCCTTACAAATACATTTTGAAGGCGGACTGTAATAAAATGGACTATTCCTTGTGAGGTGTGAAATACTGTAATTTCTTTTTTACTTTGCTATTTAACGGTTGATTAGTATCTATGGCGTCATAATGATGGTAGGTGTAGGAGTGAAACGCATGGCCCGTCACTATTTCGACGTGTGAAGCAAACACCAAACACACCTCACTCTATAGCAGCCCCATGTGAGAGCATTAACAACATGGATGTTTTATTAAACACACTGGTCCGAAAAAAACAAACAAACTAGCAAGCAGAATAAAGCTATTTTTCTTTCTGTTCATCATGATTTCAAGGACTGCTTCCTATAAGAGTAGCTACAGAGGAACATCATGAGCTTCAGGCTGAAGGGATTTTATAGCATTAAAGTTATATATTTGTGTTCTGCTGTCCGTGAATGAAGATAAGCAAAAAATCAATGTTACATTGATTCTGGACAGCACCAGGCCCAGAAGAACTAGCAGAAAATACCTTATGGTAAAATTCTGTAAATTGACACAATTTCTGTTTTGTAACACGTGAGATCTCATCACCTGCCCACTTCTCAACTCTCCTCCTGCCGGCACACCCGATCCAGCTCATAACCTGATTTTCCAGTTGCATAAGTGAGTTTTGTAGTATTGCACAAGCGCTACACAACAACTAAATGATCAATATAATAAAGATAACAAAAGATCATTTTAAAAAAGGTCAGTGAAGTGACAGCAGTGTGCTTCATTAGATGTAGTTCATGAACCAGTTGAGGAACACTACACTACACTGCACTCACTACATTAAATAGAGTTATGTTAGGTGTGAACTTTGGTGACCTACGACCACAACCACGACCTGAGCAATGCTTTTATAAGTTTACATACTGTATCATATTAAAGTAACACAAAGCTGAGGCAATGTAAGAACATGGGGATAAGGGAAAAGGCTATAGGTGCTTGGAATATGGGGACTTAGGAAATAGGATGGTTATGAAAATATAAGGTGCTAGAAACTTTGAGAATATCGAGACTTGGTAATATGGAAAACTTGAAAATGTAAGGACTTTAAAATCCTAGGATTCAAGAAAAGACAGTCACTGGAGTATAGGAAGCTAAGAATATAGGGATTTGGGAATGTAGGATTTTGAAATTTGTGTCTTTACATTAAAACAGATTATTTCTAAGTGTATAAAGATAAATAAAATAAAATACACCAGAATCAATCATAAGGTTTTAAAAAGTAATTTATCAGTATATAGGTAAAAGAATCACAAGCAGAATAATAGATTGTGAAAAATCATTTGGTGAATTCCTTCTCAATGCTGAAATAAATACTAGGAAAAATGTATAGCATCTAAAATATATAAAGTTATTACTTCTTTCACTGGATGGTGTTTTATTTAAAGGAAATAAAGCTAAAACACACTAATGTAACTCCAGATGTGCTGACAGGGGGAAGAATGCGACGTCTAACCTAAAGGGCACAGTCTGGAAAATTATCCAGGTAGGTGTTGCTCTCAGCAGACGTCTCACCCAATAACGAACACTGAAGGCATTGTCTGGGTGGAGAATTTGGGCGAGGTACAGTTAATAAATACCGTCACTGCTCTCGGATGATCATATCCGGCTCGATCATGTCCAGATTCTGCTGCAGGATGCGTCTCTCTGGAGTGATCTCTGCACTTTTCTGCTTTTTGCTTTTTCCAGGAACAATAGCTCAGAAATCCTTTGATGACACGTAAGGAGCTTTAGCATTTTTCATGTTTTACATATTTAATTTGGAAATATTTATATTGTATGTATGGATCACTAGAAGGATGGTGAGAGATTAATAAATTTCTCCGAAAGTAATAAACAGTTATTAAGCTGTCACTCATCAGACAACAGAGTGGAGATTAGAGAGAAAATCAGACAAATAGTCAGCTTTGTTAAATAAAAAGTGAAATAGATCATAGATCCAGGATTACGCCTTAAGTAAAGAAAACATGCATTCTACAGAAACATGACAAACCTGAATTCCCCACCTGTTAAATAGGGGCTGATGGATCCTGGGGGATCTGATTCACACTTTGTATTATTTATGAATATAAGGAGAGACTGGCGTTTCTATAAGAACTAAAGAGAAGGACAGGATCAGTAACACAGAGTATTGCTACCTAGAAAGCAAGATTAATTTTCTTTCCCTTTTGTCTCCATTCAGGATTTACCTCCTGGCCGTGACGTCCCAGGCCGTAGGGGGCACCACAGAGACGCTGTGTGTCACGGTCAACCCCACTCACCCCATTTCACTGGACGTCACCCTGCAGTATAACAAAAACAGAGTCAAACTTCTGAGTCAATCGCTTAAACTAGGGGAATACTACCGCTGCGTCCCATTCCAGGTCAGCGATGCTCGGTGATGCCCTATAAATAAATAAGACTCCATTCGAGTCTGGTTTCTTTTTACTGGATATTTTTACTAAGCATCCGATTAATCAGCTTGTTATAGTGTTTTATACTTTTCATAATTTGCAGTCATCTGATTAATGACTGGAATATTTTACTGATATTTAACACACAAATATGTATAAATAACTGAGTGACATTTTACCACTTATACAGTATAATATGTTTTGTGGTTTCTAACAGGTTCCTGTCGTAAGCGAGGATTCTGTGGCATCTATTCAACTCCAGATTAAATGGCAAACCAAAGTGCTGAGCAAATCAACACAGATTCTCATCACACCTCCAACTCAGCTGACCATCATCAAGACCGACAAACCCATCTACAAACCAGGACAAACGGGTAACATGCCATTAATGCTTTTTATCCATTTACAATTATGTGATAGGAGTTAGTTCCTTTTCTCACTTGTGTTATGGCAGCTTTAATTAGTCTTTCCCTCATCAGCTTTTTTATTCTCTCTTAAAGTTAATTAGACACAGAAAAACACCTAAAATGACAGCTTTACTCTTTACATTGGAGACTCCTTCAGTGTTAAAACATCAAGATTTTGTATTCATTTATACGTGGAGTGTCTGCTGTACATGTGTTTGTAAATGAGCTGTGACTATGGAAACAAAAGTATATTGGAATGAATTCTCACGTCTGTCTGCCTTTAGCTATGGGTTACACTGGATACGATTTACTTAAGTGTTAAAAACTTAATTGAAGCTACATTATAGATATCTCTCTTTTTTCCTCTGCAGTGAAATTCCGCATCGTCTCTCTGGATTCCAATTTCCACACCTACAATCAGACGGTACAAAATCATTTATCATTTCTCTGAATACAGAAGGATTAAAAAAAATAAAATAAATAATCATAGTCATCAATAATTTTAACTACACTTATGGTGTTTAAGCAATGTTGTAAAATGCTTTTTAAACCTTATAAAAAGTAAACATTAATTAAAGTAAGTGCCAGGAAAAATATGTAGAATTCTTACAATACTCTTTATGTAGCAGTCACTTGACTCAGTTATGCATATTTAAAATAAGTAAAAGTTTGTAGCTTGTAACTAATAAGATATGAACAGAATATTTTTAAGGATAAAACATTGAGATTATTGGAAGGGTTTTAAAGCAAATTAGAGAGAAAAACACTAAAGAGCCTAAAATATAAATCAGACAAAAATGTGAACTGACTAAAGGTGGAATTCTTAAGAATATAAAACATGATGATTTATGAATTCAGGATTGGAAGTTTAAATATAAATGTACACTTCTTATATATTTAACAGAATTATTTTTTCTTCTTTTTTTCAGTTTCCAACAATAGAACTGCGGGTACGATGCCATGAGAAACATTCAACACTCAATTATCTGAGAATTCTTATTTAAAATAAAAACTTATAAGAAATCTTATAAGCAAATTTTTTTTGCTTGTGTTCCTAGAAAACATGGAAGGTTCTAAAACTTAGAAATGTTATGTTATTTTCTTATAAACGGACATTTTCTGAGCTCATGACCTCGTGTTATGTGTTTGGTTGCATCAGGACCCAAACTCAAACCGCATCGGTCAGTGGCTGAACGTCTCCACGAGCAGCGGCCTTGTGGATCTGTCATATCCCTTAAACTCTGAGGCCACAAATGGATATTATGCCATCTCTGTCTGGAGGAACAGTCTCACAGAGGTCACAGAACAATTCGAGGTCAAGGATTACGGTCAGGAGCAGTTTATTTTTTATTAATGTGTGAGGAAAACACTGGTCATTTAGCATTTATCCAAATGACTCTAAATATGATGTTTGTAATACAAAAAAGAAATCTAAAACTTGTTTCTTCCCAACCAAAATGTTTGTAGAATGTTTACTTTTGTTGCATTTTAGTAAGCAAATTACAAACAAATGTATCTGGACAACTGGCTGCTCAGCCATTCCACAGCCAGGTGTGTGTTTTATCTTCTCATTATTCCACTCACAGGTGAGCAGTTAAAAGGTCTAGAGTTGGTTTCAGTGTGTGCCCTGGGAATCTGCCTCTGTTGACTTTCACTATGAACCTAAAATAGTTGTCACTGTGACGTAAACCATCATTAAACTGAAAGTCAAAACCAACACATCAAAGAAAGAGAGACAGCAGCAATATCAGGTGTGGCATACTTGTGGTGAATGGCAGAAGAATTCTTTCTCTGTTGAAGAAAATGCCATTCACAACAGTTGGACAGATGAAGAAGAGCATCCTCCAGGAGGTGCGTGTGTCTGTGTCAAAACCACCAAACAAGAAGATTTCAGCTGAGTAAATATAAAGCATTTACCTTAAGATCTACTCCATCAATAACCCTCAAAATCTAGAAGAACAGACAAAACCATGTCTGTATAATGTACAGTGATTAAATGAGACAGAGAGCAACATGTAGCAGAAGGATGGGTAGAGAAGATTATTGAGGAACTGCTAGTGATCTGAAGCACTTTATCCTACTGCGTAGGCGTGTTCGAATGCCAGTGGAACTGGTTCTCTCACATCTACTGATGATGTAACTGCTGACAAAAGCAGCAGGATGAATTCTGATGTGTATTGAGTGATATTATCTGATCACAATTAGCCAAATGCATCCAAACTCGCTGGACGGAGCTTCTCAGCTCAGATAGACAATGACCAAGACTTTCTAAAGGTAAAGAAGTGGAGTGTTCTACAATGGCCAAGTCAATCACCTGAAAAGAATCCAGTTAAGCTACATTTTTATTTTCAAGGTATGACTGAAGGCAAAACACACCAAGAACAAGAGGGAATTGACCTGGAAGAACATCACTAAGGAAGAAACCCAGTGTTTGGTGATATCTTTGGGCTCCAGACATGTGGATGTGCAACCAAATATTATAAATGACAAGTTGTCATCATAGGACGGGGCCTAAATATTGAAAGTGGTGTGCTAAAAATACTTTTCACTGTTTAAATATATATAGAAATGTCAGTATATGTATAATTATGGAGGTAGTGGTAGCACAAGTGGTTAAGGCTCTGGGTTGTTTACCAGAAGATCAGGGTTCAAGCCCCAGCACTGCCAAGCTGCCACAGTTGAGCCCTTGGGCAAGGCCCTCAACCCACCCTGCTCCAGGGGTGCTGCATCATGGCTGACCCTGCCCTCTCACCCCAACTTCCAAGGATGGGATATGCAAAGAAAGAATTTCACTGTGCTGTAATGTATATGTGACAAATTAACTTATTTATACTGTATTTGTTTAGATTTCAATAGAAACATTCTACACTTTTATATAAAGAGTTACATAATTGACGAGATGTAGGGCTTGGACCCCTACAATCACTGCTTCTGGCTCTTTACCATTCTGAACTTTTCTCTCAAATATTTTCCATGTTTTAAATAAAATATAAGAACAAAGAGAACTATTAAAAATAAATGTTCCTACCCTACAAAACAACAAGTTTATTCTCTTATACAGTTCTGCCGACGTTTGAGGTGACGGTCCAGCTTCCTCCAGTCATAACCGTCCTGGACACGAGCGCTACGCTGAAAGTGTGTGCGAAGTGAGTAGCTACTACTTAGTAATGTTCTATTTCATCACCCTGGGTCATGTCTAGAAGTTTTAAAATGAAAATGACGATTGTTTTTGTGTAGAAACTTTGGATATTAACACCATGTTGGTCAGCCATGTTGGATGAAAATAGAGTAATAAAACATGTAAAACATGTACATGTAAATCTCACTTTAAAAATGTAAAATTAGCCTTTTAATCCCAAACATACGTCATTATAACGGCATAAACCTATTGTTTGTTGTTTATTCTCTGCAGGTATACATACGGGAAGCCAGTGAGCGGCGTGGTGAAGGCCACAGTCTGTCATAACAGTTTCAGCTACTGGTGGTTCAGGGCAGAAAACCCACAGGCATCAGACATCTGTCAAAATTATACCATGCAGGTTAGTCTGCTTACTCAAAACTCACAAAAAATTAAGAGAAACCTGTCCTAAAGCAGCGACACTGGAACTTAGAGCCATACATGGAAAAGTTCTTTTATCCCAATCCTGCTCATTCCCTAAGGAATCCTGACCCAATTCTGGAGTTCAGTCCACGATGATAATCATACTGATTATGATTCAGGATTAACAATACCATCACGGGTCATTAATCATCTTTTTTCCGGCTTCAGACGGACAGGATGGGATGTGGAGAACAAGTCATAAATCTGTTGGAATTTGCGATAGCTGATTTCAACTATGAGAACGTGATCAACGTTCAGAGTGAAGTGGAAGAACATGGCACTGGTAAGAGATCAAAATCAAGCCTCTATAATAATGCCTTCATTTTAAAATATGTATAAAAAGATTTTATATTGCACATAGAGCCCATGTTTCACTGCAGATGCAAGAGATATGTATTTAAATGAATAGATAAATTAAAATAATTAATTAATTAAAAAAATACAAACTGCAAATATATATTTTATAAATTTATATAAAAATGTATCAGTTTTAATACAAATTTTTAGATACTGGCTTTAATAAATTCCTTTAAGTGATTATTTCTTTTTTATTTTCTTTCAACATTGTCTTTAAATATTATTTATTATTTATTTATTATAATAAGACATATATAATTTTGTATATATCCTGTTTTTGGCATCACATGTATAATGCATCTAACAGATAATGAAAGTTTATAGTTACTAGTTTAGCATTGTGCAATAAACTTGTGTGTAGCTCCAGCTGTGAAATGAAAGAAACCTCTGGCTCAAACTTGTCTTTGATAGCCAGCAACATTTATCATGTTGGTAATATTTGTATGTTTATTTCTCTTGTAGGCGTGATTATGAAGGGTTCAGGAAGCTCAAGTATAACAAATAATATGGTCATGATTTCATTTGAGGATTCACCAACAACATTTAGGCCTGGAATAATGTATGAAGGAAAGGTAACAATGATGTGGATCTGTTTATTGGTCATTACATGGCACTAATGAGCTAGTTAGCCATGCTGGTTAAAAGGACTGTAGTATTTAATGAAGCAGGTTAACAAACATGACTTACTCTACTATACTGTGTTAATAAAACCAGTATACAGTTTTACAGTATATTCTTTAATTGAAGCTAGTAGTTCAGCATGCTAGCTAGCTAGTTAACATTAGGTCAACCGTTCACTCTATGATAGTTAACACAAGTGGTGGTTGCTATGGCAACTGCGGTGTAATTAAAATCAGTATTATGAGCTCATTTCCCTCTTTCTGTTAAAGCTTGATGCTCTGATATTTTTCTGTAATATTCCTGTCCTTCGTCATCAGATTAAAGTCACAGACCCATACTCCAATCCAGTGAACAGGAAGCCGGTGAATTTGACTCTGACTTACGGGGATAATATAAATTCAGTTAAGACGCTGATTACAAACGACAAAGGGATCGCACAGTTTTCCTTCGACACTAAACCATGGAGTCAGGAGTCGGTCTCTTTGAAGGTGGGCGGACTCTTTAATGCCTTTATTTTTAAAAAACAGAAGATAAACCTTTATGTTTAGCTTATGAGAAAAGAGAAGACCCTAATGTTAATACAGATTTAATTATATAAAATGATGTATATAGCATTTAAAAATTTTTTTTCATATACATTTGTATGACACCATGAAATGCAATTAGGTTCAGATTCTATTAATTCACAATTCATCAAACTTGTTTGGAGTCATTTTAACCTGAATGTAACAAACAAATATTATAAAGTATTATTATAAATAATGATGAGGCAAAGCTACATTCCTCTTATTCCACAGCAACAGTTTATATTTATATGTTAAAGAATAAAGTGCACTTTTTTGCATTAATAGTGATGTAATGTTGTATAACATCCATTGCTGTGGTTACCACGTCACAGTGCTTTATTTCCTGCTTTACTCTTCTTCATTCTTTAGGCAGAGTATAAAGAGGATGAGAGACCAGTTGTGTATGAGGCCAACCATCTCACACCGTATTACCCCGCTGCCTACCTCTGGCTCCAGCCCTTCTACTCCAAGAGCAAGAGTTTTATTGAACTGAAGCGAGGCTCAAATCCTTTCAGCTGTGATAAGTCCGCTAACGTGGTGGCTGAGTATCTGATCAACGACAAAATAAACCAGAAGACCTTATCCTTCTACTACATGGTGCATCTGACTTTTATTACAACTTTATAACATTATAACATGAGATTATAAGCAGGAAATCTTCTTGTGGTAGTAATAGTAAACTATTTGGATTTTTATGAATAATTGATTATTGCAAAATGACATGATTTGACACACAAAACATTCTACATTAAAACTGTGGACGTTAAAAAAATAATTTAATGTTTATCAAATCGCTGAATTACTTATAAGTGTCTTGATTTAAATGGGTTCTCTACTTGTGCTCTGAAGCGTGAATGTACTTAATCCTCTTAAAATCTATATTTTTATTGAGTTTATGAATTACTTGTGCAGCCCTTCTGATAATTTTGCTTATACTTAAATATTATTTTAAAGGATTTGTACTTTGCAAGGATTTCTATCTCAAAGTGCTATTTACTGTATAAGGTTTCTTCATAAAAAATCTGCTACTACTGCTATATTCTTGGAGGAACATCATTCAACCAAAATATTTTTTTGTATTGTGAACTATATTTTAAAGGTCCAATCAATCAGGTCCAAAGGTCCAATTTGTCCAATTGAATTCATCAGCCAATCCTCTTTGCCTGAGAACAGTTTGCGTTAAAGTTGATTCTGTTAGTAAACGGCTCATTCTGCTGTGCTGTGTGTCCTGTAGGTGATGTCCAGAGGACATTTAGTTCAGCAAGGACGTCTCTTGGTGTCCGCCACTCAGAAAGGAGGTTTGTATAAACAATCCATAAACAAACTCTCCACAACATAAAACATAAAAATGTCTATTTTGTACCAAGTATTGTGTTGAACTTTAATGATTTAATATTAGTTGACATTCTTAAATGCGATAGATTTGTAAAAATTTTTTTAATGATGTCCAAAGCACAATTCTGAAAGTCGATCTGTTCTGTACCAGAGATCAGGAACAGAGTGTTTGTGCCCCTGAGGAACGTCAACAAGTTGCCCCCAATGGCTCAGGTGGTCTTGTACACACTGCTTTCCACCGGTGAGGCCGTGGCAGACAGCATGAACTACCCCGTTCAGCCATGTTTGACTAACAAGGTCAGAAATTGTATTATTATTATTATTATTATTATTATTATTATTATTATACCACATTACATTTTTATAGCTTTTTATTCTTACCATTCACATCAACTTCCTATATGATCTGTGTGATTAAGATGCAAAACACTCCCATGGCTTCATTTCATCTTTGGTTGCATCTTCAACTCATTCTTTCTATAAAACAAACAAACAAACAAACAAACTCAAGGTCAGCTAGATTGTTTGCTGCCTTTTGGTGAAAAGCAAAGTATTTTTATTCAGGCTCTTGGTTTTTGAGCCACTCCTTCACTTTAGCATTAGCAGTGTGATCATCATTATTTCAATTTTAGACTGGAACAGATTTTCTTCTAGGATTGGTCACAGTTTTTGTCCATCAGCCTTGACCAGTTTTCCAGTTCCTGCTGATGAAACCACCTCTTGATATGCTGCTATCTCCACCACCTCCACCACCACCTCCACCACCACCACCACCACCACCACCATGCTTCACACCATATTTATTCTGCTGAATGTAGCACCTGTTAGACTCTGTCATGATCTTTCAGGTGTCTCTGAATTTCAAATCTCCTTCTGAGCTTCCTGGTGATGTGACGTCACTGACCCTGAAAGCTGCTCCAAACTCGCTGTGCTCAGTGAGAGCCATAGATAAGAGTCTGCTGCTGCTGAAACCGGAGAACGAGCTCACCATCGATTCTGTGAGTTCAGACTTACAAAGTGTCCATCGTTTCAGTCATTCAGCTTGTTTTGAATGTGTAACAGTGAGGGTCTGCAGGACTCAACAGATCAGGATTAAAACTACAGTAGAACTGTGCTCCGTTTTGAATTTTAGGACAATACTGAGCAACGTAAATGTGTTTTTGTTGTTGCTTTGCTACTCATAATCCATGTTCTGAAGAATTAAAAGGTTAGAAAATTTAGATTTAATGATTTTCCATACAACTGGGTTAAAAAACCCTCATTTATTCTTACCATCATTATATATTTATATATATTTACACCACGTATAAAATATAAAAAAGTATAAGATTCTGAGTAACAGTATAATGTTATATGGTATAAAATATATGTTAAATGTGTGATAATTTTTGGTTTAACTGTCACTGAATTATAGATTAGAGTTAGAATTATTTATTTGTTTGTTTATTTATTTATTTATTATGCTTAATATGTAATACCATTCTTATTTATAATACACAAAAAACCCAATTATTATTCTTGTGAAGTATTTTTTAAGTAGGCTTATATATTGTTATTTAATAAAATAGGATATACACTCAATGTGTTGATTTTTTCAATTGGTTTGGTATTTTGTTAAACACAGGAGCATACAGGCAGCTGAAAATAGCAATAATTGAAAAGAAGTTAAAACATTTACTAATAAAAAGAACAAATTAAACAAAAACTAATAATTCAGTTGAAACTAAACATGAGGTTTAACGCTCTCTTCTTAATATTTGATTCTTAATTGATTCTTTAAAAATTTAACATACATTTTTAGGCTTATGTGTTTTAATAGGCTCCCTTTTTGCAGTTATAATAATTATTGGATCACAATGCCACACATAATGAGAAATAACATCATGCCATTATTCCAGGTGTTCAACATGCTGCCTGTCCAGATGTTATCAGGATATTCATACATGGTCTATGAGGAGGATTCGATCCCATGCCCAGAGAATCCACCTATCATGATGCCAGTGGAAAGATCGATCGGTTATTTTCCTTATGGAAAAGTCGACGTGTACAACGTCTTTAGAGTAAGACTTTATTAAAGAGTAAACTTTAGTGTCATTGAATGTCTTCTCATTTAGATAAAATGGGTAATGATAATCAGTTCTACAATAAATCTGTTGAATTGTGGGCTCTGATTGGTCAGAAGGTCACAGACCTATAGACAGTGTGTTTTTTTTGATACTATGATGTTTATTATTTTTCCTCTCAGGATGTCGGAGTTAAGATCCTGACCAATGCTGATATTAGATCTCCTCCGGTGTGCCATGAAGATATGACGATCATGAGGCGTGAGTGGGTTTTTGGTCACATTTCTATTAGCATTAATAATTAATACATGTACAGTATTTTAGAGATTGTTTTCTCATCCACAGCTGCTGTCATGAACGGACCAGCTATCCTAGCCTCAGACAGTGTTTCAGCTTCCGTCCATGAAAAACAATCGGTCGTAACAATCCGCAAATATCTCCCAGAGATGTGGATTTGGGATCTTGTTTCAGTCAGGTGTGTAGTGAATGTAGTTTAAGTGGATTTTCCACATTTTTGCAGTTTCTGTAACTGAGACATTGTTTTTTTCCCCTCTACAGTCAGTCTGGAGTGACAGCCCTTAATAAAACAGTCCCAGACTCCATCACTACATGGCAGGCTGGCGCATTCTGTACATCACCTGTCGGGTTCGGAGTCGCACCGAAAACTGAGCTCACTGCCTTCCAGCCTTTCTTTGTGAGTCTCACCATGCCCAGCTCCGTCATCCGAGGAGAAGTGTTCACACTCAAAGCCACCGTCTTCAACTACCTCCAAAGCTGCATGATGGTGAGCTGAAGTGTTTCATCTAATTATATTTTCTCAAATCAGTCACTTCTCATGCATGTGTGCTGCATCAATAGAACACGACATTCAGATGGATTTCTGCACACAGTGCTGCCCACCTATCAGCTCTTTCAGGAGATTTGATGGTGTTTTTTACTCCTTTAGAAACTGTACGCTTTTTAAATAGCCCAAGAACAGATATAGCAATTTTTATTATTAGATCGAACGGTCCTGAATTCAGTACAGCCTTTTAGCTGCTGAGAGTAGAACTGGGTCTTCAAACTCATCAACACTATGTAAAACCTGACTGAGCTGAGCTTCCACAGCGGCTGTCAGCAGCACCCAGTCACTGATTTCCATTATTCCCATCACCCAGTCACTGATTTCCATTATTCCCATCACCCAGTCACTGATTTCCATTATTCCCATCACCCAGTCACTAATTTTATTATTCCTAATAAACGAGCAATGATCTTCATCACTGATCAATTTCCATCACCAATCACTAATCTCCATTATTTGAAAAAGACACACAAGACAAGGATGATTAAAGTGCTTAGTAAAGGTGTAGGTCTACAGTCTTGAAGGCTCTTGGTACATGACCAGATGTTTTGCAGCTTACACAGCTTCACCAGGAATAAGGATCAACTGAGGAAAAAGTTGTTTTAGTTTTCATAAAGCTGATGGAATGAAAACTGTGTGTTAAAGGTGAAGGTGACTTTGGCTGAATCAGAGCAGTTCTCAGTGACACCATGTGAAGGCTGCAGTAACACACACTGTCTGTGTGCTGAAGAGAGCTGGACCTTCTCCTGGACCATCACACCACTGGCTCTGGGTACGTCAGACTTTTAAACTTAAAGCTCATGTGCATTTCGTACATTACCCAAACAGGAAAAGTTAATATGATAAGTTAATATGATATATTTTACACTTTTATAGGAGGATTTTCAGGTACTGTTGAAGGTTTACAGATCTATAAGAAGATTATACAAAAAAAAAAAAAAGCTTTAAGGGTTTAAGAAACGTTTAAATCATTTCAAACAGTTTGTAATTTAACCACATTTAGTAATAAATCATTTTTATTTAATAGACAAACTATTCTATATAGTAATGTGTGTCATGTCAATGTGTAATCTGGGTCATCGCACTTATCCCCACAGGTCTCAATTCCATCGTATTAAACACAAATGATCTTCTTCCTTTATTACAAAATTAAAACCAATCACAACCAAAATGGTTGTTCTGTTTTGGGCTCATTGCTGATTTTTGCAGTATTCTGAAATGTGATTTTTTTTGTGCTGTGTTGTAGGTGATGTGAGCATCAGTGTGACGGCGGAGGCCATACAGTCGTCTGCTCTGTGTGGAGAGACTGCGGTTACTGTCCCAGAGAAAGGACGCATCGACACGATCATTAAGACGCTGCTAGTGCTGGTGATTACATTATTATTAATAATAATAATAATAATAATAATAATAAGGCTTAAAGCTGACATTATTTGTAGCTTCATTTTTCCGGAGTTATCGACTGAAGAAGCCGTGTAAATATTCACATAGGTTTTGATGAAGTTGCAGATTTGGATTATTGAAGCTGTAATT
This sequence comes from Hemibagrus wyckioides, assembly GCF_019097595.1. Taxonomy (NCBI): domain Eukaryota; kingdom Metazoa; phylum Chordata; class Actinopteri; order Siluriformes; family Bagridae; genus Hemibagrus; species Hemibagrus wyckioides. Next base: position 2,018,689 of record NC_080714.1, read on the forward strand.
GTGATTATTTTTATTCTGCTGCCATTTTCAGGCTGAAGGAACCAAACAGTATAAAAGCTACAATGAGCTTCTCTGTCCATCAGGTCAGACACACACACACACACACACACACACAAACACACACACACACACACACACAAACTTATTCATTAATGTTGTTTAGAACATTATTATTAGTTTACAACATAGGTATTTTAGAATTGTTCAATGACACCATATTTAATGTAAAGTAAAATATTACACTGTCTAGAATACAATGAACACAACATCTAATACTTTACAGGACAATGTGTTTTGTTCAAAAAGGTTTTTTAATTATTAATTATTTTATTTTGACTGTTGACTAAAAATATGTTCTGTTGGATTTGGGCTGGAACAGTAACCAGAAACAAGGAAAACCAAACAAACTAGGGATTAGGGAACAAGAATAAGAAACTAGACAAGAGCAGGAAACAAACTCTAGACAAAATCTTACCACAAAAATAAACTGAACATGATCGTAAACTCGGGGCTCCAGCAAACGAGGACAAACACAGAACTTGTGTAAGGTCACAAATCAGAAAACACAAACCAGGTGTGGAATATTAAAAAGAGTTGAGCGAGGGTGACCTCTAGCGGTCTGTGGAGGAATCGCCATTGTTAATTCCAGTCTTGGAGTGTTAGTCTACTATAGTTTAAGCTTTCATTGCTGAAAAGTGATTGAAATTCGAGATCAATGCACTGAATGCACAGAGGTACATAACGTATTAAAAAGTTTACACAAGATGGAGTCCAAACCTACATCTAAGAAATGACATGTCTTGCTCACGGATCAGTTTGTCATCTGTAGTTTGTATCACACGTTCTCTCTGTTTTCTCTCTATTAGAAAATGCAGTAGAGAAGACGGTCTCACTAACCCTGCCCGAGATCATGGTGGACGGTACGGCCATGGCATCCATCTCCGTGCTGGGTGAGCTGAGGAACTGTTTCTATTTCATCAGTTTATCCAGTTTTGCTCAATATATGACATTTAAACATGTTTATTAAACAGGCAGATAATGCGTAAAGATGATATTCTGATAGAGTTCAGTTCAAAACTGAACCAGCTAAAAAAAATAAACAAAATAAAAAGTCATTCAGACGACATGGTTATTCACTCGATAGGCAACAATGTGATTTTTTGACCTTTTACTCTGTTAGAAATGGTTTTAGCTTTGAACATGGTACAAAAGAAGAGACAAACCAAAGAACCACAATCATCCTGCCATGATTGTTGGATTAGACACAGAGTTAGCTTGTACTCGTTTTGTCACATTTACTTTTCAAAATCAAAGTATAATGTTATAATGTTTTCTCTCTGCAGGAGATCTGATGGGTCGAGCTCTACAGAACCTGGCGAGTCTCCTGGCGATGCCGTACGGCTGTGGAGAGCAGAACATGCTGCGTTTCGCCCCCAACATCTTCATCCTGCAGTACCTGGAGAGCACCAGCCAGCTTACACCTCAGATCAGGAGTACAGCTGAGACCTACCTCGTGACCGGTGAGAACTCTCTATAACCAGCTGATGTTTGTACTTTCTTTCTCATGGATTTAGTGCCTCAGTAGAGACTTAACTAGTAACTCTGTGTGTGTCTCCTGCACAGGATATCAGACGGAGCTGACCTACAAACACCATGATGGATCTTACAGTGCTTTTGGGATGAGTGATGCATCAGGAAACACATGGTGAGTCTCAGAGAATCAGAGGAAATTGAATGTTAAACACCTCAAATGTTAAAACTTGGGTATTGTTTTAGTAAATATGTAAAAATAAATCTGTCAGATATTCATGAAAAAATATAGAAAAAGAAAGATTCAATATACTTAGGTTTTGACTCGTAATGCTGAACGAAGATAACAGTTAAACACGCACAGGTCTAATGCTGTATAAAATATTATCTATGACTGCACTTTTCCCCTCTGATTAAACAGCAATGTTTCATAACAATTTTTTTTATTTTTTTTAAATGCAAGAAGTATAAACTGTTCTCCATACACGAAACATAAACATCTCCTTACAGAAAATGTCACCGTATTAAAGATACACACATTATTTTTATTCCACTGATGTGGAGCTGAATCAGTTGTTGCTATAGAAACAATAAATGGGAGCATTAATAGAAACCTGTGATTTGTAAATGTACTGTCAGAGCTGCTGCTACAGAAAACTAATCAAGACTTTCTGACCAATCAGAGGCCAGAACTCAACATTGCTGTTATGATCAACAAACATTACAATTTATTAAAAACCCACTGTGCATTAATTAATGGTTAGATTAACAGCCTTACTAATTTATGCATGATTTTTTCAATTCAATTTTAAAAATGGACATTGTCTCAGAGCAGCTTTACAGAACATAACTCTTTATCTTTATCTTTATCATAAGAAATGATAACGTGAATATAATTCATGACATTTTACTGATTTTGTATGGAATTATTGTGCAATTTAGTTAATCAACATGAAACTTAATGAAATTAGAAGTTGTTCATTGTTTACTTTAGATCATGTTATTCACATTTGCATGCATTTTCTTTATTTAAGCTATAAATAAAGTTACTATAGTTACCTTAATAATTTCCTTTTATTTGACACTCAAATTGATTCCTGCTATGTTTTCTACCTTTGAAATAGAGACTGATTCTGATTTCAGAAAACTGAAATGTTTCTGATTCGTTATGTTTGTGTTCTCAGGCTGACGGCGTTCGTGATGAAGTCTTTTGGAAGTGCGATGAGATACATCTTTGTAGATCAGGTGTTTGTGGATCAGGCGAAGGCCTGGCTCGGTCAACAGCAGCAGGACAATGGATGCTTTGCCTCAGTGGGACAACTCTTCCACACCGACATGAAGGTCAGGACACCAGTCTGAATAAATAGCAGCATGATGAAGTGCAGTAACTGTTAACTCCTAAAACACTGAGATATTAGAAGTGTGTTAGTATAACTGTGATTTTCTGCTGTTTTATTATAAAAGCTACAGTTCTACAAGATGAATGAACGCCATTTGACCAATCACAAGCTAGAATACATTAGTGCAGTGGTGCTGGAGTATCTGTAAGTCATTCTCTCTCTCTCTCTCTCTCTCTCTCAGGGAGGAGTGAATGATGAGGTGACCCTCTCGGCGTACATCACTGCTGCAATGCTGGAACTCAACTATACAGTGACAGTGAGTAAACTGTTTCAATAAAACATATCCTCATGCACTCAGATAACAGCAGATGGTATACTGGTGAAGCAGCAATTAGTTTGTAATCAGTTCTTCTACCATGACCACAATTTTTTTTATTTTCATGTAACTTATGGCCGTTCAAATGCATTCGTTTGTTCCAGATTGATGGATCATGATTCTGTTTGATCACAGAATTCTCATTGCTGAGATTCACAGGAAACTTTTTCTATAAAAATCATACGTGTGGCTTTATACTGTAGATGACTGGGTTTATTTGCAATCCTAAAGCAGCGAGAGACTGAACAGGGCTAGTATTTGAACAAGTGATCCCTCATTAGATGTAGTTCCTTCCCCTGTAGTTACCCTCTTGTCCCCATGGGGAAACCTGTAAGCATTTAAAAAGAAGAAAATAGTTCTGGGTTACTGGGTCTGGTGTTAATGAGAGGAGAGCATCCGGTCATGGCCCGAAACTGAAAGCTCTTTGGTTAGTTTGGTCTTCAGGCTCTGATGCCATCAATTTCAATTATTTCTCTCAGTAATATTTTCTCCATGTCAGATGCAGTGTCTCAGACCTTCATCCATATTGTAGAGTCATATCCTGTCATGTGACCCGCCTGCTGCTGATCCTTTACAATAAAGATCAGCACTATAGAACATCTAGTTTATTTATAATGATATTGTCATCTGAGAGAGAGAGACCAAATAAATGCTTTAAAAATATGAATTGCAGGATCCTGTGGTGAACAACAGTCTTACATGCCTGAGGAATGCGTACACTCAGGTGAACTCCACCTACACCAAGGCTCTCCTCTTCTACACCTTCACCCTAGCTGGAGATCAGGGGATGAGGAACACACTCATCTCAGAGCTGAATGCAGAGGCCATAATCTCAGGTTTGATGATCCTACATCTATTTATTAAAAATATTTACATTAATATTAATATTAATTTTTCTATTTTAAAAAATAGAAAGAATGCTAGAAAATTGTCCGCATTCTCCAGCATCATGATTCTGAATATGAGTAGGCCAGGACTGACCACGAATCTGTAAAAATAAAGAAATGAAAATGAATTAAACAATATTTACAGCAATTAAAACAATTCACAAAGAAACTTTTCAGATACTACAAATCAAAGTGAGCTTTTAGTCCTTATTTAAAAATGTGCAGCCTTCATTTTGGAGGAATTAGATTTTTTTGTTGTGGATTCTGTGATTTTTTGCAGAATAAAATATTTTCGGTGTTGTTTTGTAGTTTAATTAAAAACATTTCTGTTTCCTTGAGGGTTTTTTTGCACCTCTTTGGGGTTTGTTAGTGTTTGTTCTGGAATTCCTGCTTGTTGACATGTTGATATTTTAGAAATTTGGTTTTGGGTATTTTTTTTTATGGAAATAATTTTAGATTGCAATGGCTTCAGTATTTCTCTAACATTTCCCTCAGGTGGTGGGAGACACTGGAGCAGAGTGAGTGATGGGTCAGTGACGGACTCTTTGGAGGTGGAGATGACCTCATATGTGCTTCTGGCTCTGATGTCTGGACCCGAGCTGGCCGGGTTTGGTCTGGGTTACAGTACCAGTATCGTCCACTGGCTTTCTAACCAACAGAACGCCTTCGGGGGCTTCGCTTCTACACAGGTACAAATCATCCACATGAAACACTAAACAAGGCCAGCAACTGAACGGGATGCTCTGTTAGATGCTTGTTGTTATGTTTACAGCTCGCTCTCTTCAAAGAACTTACAGTCACGGTAACATTTCATCATGGTAATACAGTGTTGTAGGCTGTGAGTTAGAACTGAATATAGTTTTGACTGGACATGTTAGCGCCCCAATTTGTGTCAAATGTAAAAAAATATAGTAATTTTAGACATAAATGTCTGCATTCATCACATTCAGGACTAGGAGGAGCAAAAAAATCAAGATTATGGTGTATATAACATTTTGATCTTATATTTCTTCTAAATACCATGGTTGGTAAGCATGGACACTATTTATATTTATAGGCTACTCATATATACTCATTTATAGGCTTATATATACTTTGTATTCTTTTCTGTTATCTAGGACACTGTAGTCGCTCTCCAGGCTTTGGTGAAATACAGTCTGGCCACCTACAGTCCAGCAGGATCCGTAAATGTTACTGTAACATCACCATCCGGGCTGATTAACACCTTCACCATTAATCAGAGTAACAGGCTGCTGTATCAGGAGACTCAGCTGCAGGAGGTCGATGGAGATTACGACATTAAAGCAGAAGGGAAAGGATGTGTGTATGTGCAGGTCGGTGTATCACCATTTCCCACACTACTCACTCACCTCAGCTTCTTTATTAATGAAGTAGTTTCTTAGCAGCTCAGTTTGAGTGGATGAGTTTTGCTAATATTGTGTTTTTTTTTATTTATTTTTAGTTCACTTTGCGCTACAACATCCCTCCTCCTCCTGACAACTCTTCATTCATCGTCTTAGCTTCAGCATCTGGAAACTGCAGAGTCCCAAATCCATCTTTGCAAGTGACTATTAATGTCATGTGAGTTTGACTTAACCCTATAATCTATAAGAATAATAAATAAACAGAAGCTACTACAAAATAATAATAAGTAATGGGTTGAACCTACTGGTCAGTTTTATAGACTCAGATCAACTCCCATTCTTTAATAATACATTCTTCAATAATGATCATAATCAGATCAGTAAATAGCACTAAATGTCCTTTTTTTGTCAAACTTTTTTTTTTTTTTTTTTTAGAAAAGTTCATTGATTAGGGATAATTCATCACATATGAAGATATCAGACGTTAAATAATTAATGATCTTTAAATTTTAGGTATAACGGCAATCGACCAAATACCAACATGGTGGTCATCGAAGTCAGGCCTCTTTCCGGATTTGTGGCAGACGTGAACTCTGTGACTCTTGCGAATGGCGATTCCAAGGTAATGTAAACCTTTAAGGACTAAGAAGCATGCTTACAGATCTAAATATTTACAATACTTACACACTTATTCTTCAGTATAAGGTAAAAGATTATTGAGTCCTGTTGAGAGAAGGATGATCCACAAATGGACAAAATCCTCACACGAACTTTTCAGCTCATTCACAGCTTATCGTATTTCTGGAGCAGTTTTTTGTTGTTGTTTTTTCCAGTCGACTGACGGAGCTGTGAAGCGTGTGGATCAAATTGACGGCAACGTTATCATCTATCTGGATGGAGTAAGAACACACACCAGTCGAGAATATACTGGGATTTTCAAAATAATAGTTACAGCATTGTAACTAAATAAAAACAGCTGATGTGGGTCATTCATTTGGTAGCACACAGAGCAGAAAGATTCATTTCGTTTAAGATCTCTGTCTGTTTCAGCTGACGAAGGGACAGGAGAAAGTGTACACTCTCACCATCATGGAGACTAATTCGATGGATCACCTGAAACCCGCCGTTGTGAAAGTTTACGATTACTACGAGACCAGTACGTGTCTTTTTTTTTTTTTTCCTGTCTGCATTTAGCTTTTACCCACAGATCTCACACTGTACCTGTGGTGTGTTTTGTGTGATAATGAATGACCTAGAGCATGATTTCTGCTTTTTTTCTCCTTCTGTAGGTGACGTGGCTGTAACTGAATACTTCTCGCCGTGTCCAGTTCAGTGAGAGTTTGTTCAGGATCTGAGAACAGCAAGAAAATGTTTTCCCCTTTAACTTGTTTTATGGTGATTTTACATTTATTACGTTTCACAAAACTTAGCATGTTTACATAACACACATATCCCAGGGTCTCTGTATCTTATCCTACTTGTTTTATATGTTTAGTTCTTTCGGTGTTGGAACAGGTCCCTTTTCCTTTCCATAAATCATGTCCTGAAAATTCTCATAAAACAAATTTTTATAACTATTTATAATTTCAATCTATAAAATTCTTTATAGATTACTCTTTATCTTGAAGGAAAAAAAACAGGTTCAAACCCGGTCACTGATATCTGCATTTTCAGACGACGTGTTTGGGTTTACTGAGGAAGATGTTGTTGAAAAGAAGAAGCTGTGTGTTATAAAGGCCTTGAAGTCCTCACTGTCTTTATCATTGCTTAGGCCTCACAGTGGAACAACAAGACAATTTCACAAAAGATTAAAGCAAATACAAAGTAAATTTATGCAAAGATAAAGGTTTGTCCTAATCTGACCCCAGAAACAGATTGAGCGTTTTCCTTATCTGTGTTTTTGTGCTTTAGGATGAAGTAGAAACTGTGATTCTTGTCATTTTTTGTCATACTTTAAAACTCAAACACAATCCGCTAATAAACACTGTTATAAGCATGTCAGACTATCTCAGGGTGAGTTTCCTCCTATATATATATAGCAGGTATGTATACAATATATAAGGTATATATACTATAGCAGAGAGAGATGAGCCAAGGACAGAGAAAGATGGAGAGAGCTGGCAAATACATCGTCTGTGGTGCCCCAACGACCCTCGGGTTGGGGTAGGATAGGATACTAGAGCAGGCAGGTAAACAATAGATAATTGCAGTCATGAGCAGGAGTTTTAAAAGGCATCTGATGTTTGTATCCTTTGCCAATTTGTATGCAAATTTTGCGTATAAAAACAGCAAAACTAAAGAGTGTAAAGTACATTGGTTTTGGTCTGAGTGAATTTCATAGCTTAGTAGTTAAGAGTTTACTCTGTTCATTCAGTCTTACTCTTTATTAGCAACTCTTGATTGTACATGATTTGAGTAGCCTAGAGCTGAATGGATGGATTCCTTCTAGCTGAAATATCCTGGGAAAAACAATGCATGATTTAGCTCAAAATGACTGTTACAAGCAATGCCTGCTATTATGACTGCATGGTTATGAATGAATTAAATAATCAGAACTTGTTTAGAATTTTTAAAAAATGTCAAATTCAAGCTTTATGTATTTAATTCTAGAAATAAATATTTAAAATAGACATTTTTTTTTTTTTACATGATAATTGAACAAGACTGAACTGGTAGATTTAATATTGACTAAATATTACATAAAAACATCATGGATATATCCAAGATACTTTCAAAAAAGAAAATAGAAAATACTTAGAAACATCATTTAAAAAATAAGAAAATAATTACAATTCTAGTCTCTCTCTCCCACTCTCCCTCTGCTCTTGAGGATTGTTTGTCCTAACAGTAGGAGGAGAAGGGTACAAGATGACCCTCAGTCTTCATACATATCTTCGATGTTGTTGTATATTTGTGTACTGCACTGACGCTAAAGATAGAGTGTAAAACTGACTCTGAAGGAGAACTATTACAGGACGTAACTCATATTTTAACACGTGTTCCCTTTGCTTTACCAACGTTCCAGCTTCACCCCTGACATGCCTGATCCGTTTTGAAGCCTCGCTGTCAAGCCCCTTTATTAGCTGGAGGTTAAAGTTTGAAAACAAACAAACAAACGTTGTTTTTTGATCAATAATCAAGGGTTAATCTTTCTACCAAATCTTAGCACAATAGGCTATGGTTCCTGAGAAACTTAACCCAGTTCCCAAGGTATGACCATGACTCAAACAGTACAATATAATATCAAGAGTAATATAAAAAGGAATCTGTGAAACATTACTACTACAAGAAATAACAATAAATTCACACAGTACATCAAGTATCTGTAAATTATATTTAGACTGTATACACTGTATATTTGTGCCATAAATAAATATATGCTGAGATATTTCATTTAAGTAAATACTAAAAAAAACAACTATTTATCCATGTTTTACAAAACTGTGTGCAGCTTTTCGTTCTTATTACTGAATGTTTTAAACTGAGTAAACACTAAAGATAACTAAATTTATACAGATAAGGTGAGGTATGTGATGTGAACGTACAGTGCAAGGCCAGAAGAAGTGATAGAAGCTGGAGGTGCTCACAAAGCACATTTCACACCATTAAGAACACATACTTAGGTGGAGTGAAGTTTAATAGCTACCACGAGTGCTCTAAGATCATCTTACCTGGTATGATCGTGCTGGATCCTGTTCCAGGATGGGCCCTTCTAAAGTAACGTTCACCCTTTTTTTGCTTTTTTCAAGCACCATAGTAAAGGCGACCTCCAAAGACAAGTAAGATCCTTTAATATTTCTACTCGCTTTTGCTGCACACAAATCAAGGCTTTTTCAAGAATCTTACTTTTTTGTGGACACCAAACTAAATTATTTATAATGTGATTGTATCAAGTTAATACTACAAATTTATTACGCAATCCAAAGTAATTCAGATGCTTTTTTAGATGTAATTCAATTATGTAATTGGCTTTTGATTTGAAACTTGCATGCCCTTGATGCACTTTTGTACAAATACATGTGGTGATTTGTGCCACAGTTCCACAGACGATAGCCATGGTTTATGATGGTTTGTGATGTTTAACATTAAATTGAGTAGTTAAACCTGCAACTGCATTCCTATGGTTAAGAAGTTGAACATGGTAAAAGTTCACTCCTATTGCATTTCCAAAATTTGAACAGAAAATATAAGTAATATTCACCATCTAACTACAGGCGTAAATGCGTTAACCCATACATATGAGAAAAACTATATTTCAGTAATTGCTATTATGTTTGCTCGGACACTGCTAAGTTGTTAAACTGAGCTATAATGTCTGCTCGTGGATTACTGCTAAATCTGATAAAGAGCTAGGACTGTCAGTGATTTTCTGAGACTCCTTTAAAGAAGCTACACAATCTGCCATTTCTTTTTTCTTTGCACCACACAATTAATAATCAAATGATTTTCCCCCCATTTTTTTGGAGACTTGCTATGCTATGACACTACAGTGAAATAATGCAAAATATTTAGCCATTTTTTACCATTGCGTAATTTTATATTTTATAATTTTATATAATATTTTATATGTAATTTTATATATTCTTACTTTCTTTTACTATTTTGTTGCTATTAGTTTAGTTTATTATTATTTGTATTATCCTAAATATTGTGCAATATTTATTTATTTATTTTCTTTTATAGTTTTTTTTACATAATTTCTTTTACTATCTGTCTTTTTAAATTTCTTTCTTTCTATCTTTAGGTTAAAAACCTGCATGTTAACTGTCTGTTAACTGTAAGCTGTGACAATTGAATTTCCCCACTGTGGGATCAATAAAGTTTATCTTATCTTATCAAAGAATCTACAGCGTCTTAAACTCGAGTGTGTGGGTGAAAGGAAATAAAGTAGATAACTGTTTAGTAAACTTGAAAATGAATCATATAGCTTCAGAGATGAATCTATATTGTGATGTGATTAAGTGCTAGGTAGCTAATACTTAAACCAAAATAATGATATAACTATGTAAAAATTGAAGTAATCCAATAGAAATTAAAATCCATTTAAATAATTAATCACACCAAATTGCAGCTCAGTCAGATTTTCAATCCAGAAAACAATTTTCACAGCTTATTTTCCATTGCGAGTAAGCCATTGTTAGCCATAGAGTAAACATCATAAGTCATGATCACTTATGGTTGATGAGAAACAGTTATTTGAACTCATCAGCAGGTTCAGGTCCAGTTTTTTCCCCATAGCCAAAAATCTACTGACCTCTACACTACAATGCTAGGACACTCATGTCTCACTACACTTCACCACTGCACTTCTGCTTCTCCCTGTACATTCTGATACATTTTCTCTGTATAATATAATTATGATGTACATATTGTTAATTCATATATCACCCCTAGTCTGTCTATCTATCTATCTATCTATCTATCTATCTATCTATCTATCTATCTATCTATCTATCTATCTATCTATCTATCTATCTATCTATCTATCTATCTATCTATCTATCTCTGCACCATATGGCCACCACTCACACTTTGTGATATCAAAACGTTTTCCTGTCCTACTGTTTCCGTGTGTTAACACATACCTTTGAGAAAACTGATGTCAGAGTTTTAATTACAATCCTTCACATTAAAACATCAGATCCATCCAAATCTGATAAGAAAAGAAAGAGACTCCTTTATTAAAGCTACTGTAAACTTATCAAAAACCGCAAGTCTAGACAGAAATCAGACGTCACCCATCATTTGAGCTGTGATATTTTATTCAGAAACATAATGGCATTTGTGTGAAAAATCACTAACAGGGTCCTCAGTGGACAATGTGAGTTTGCAATGCTTAGTGCTCACCATGTCTTTGAAGATTTGTGCAAAATCATACAAGCAATCATGTGTTAGAGCCGTATGTGGACATAAGTCTCCACCTCCTTAGAAATGTTTGATATAATGCTGTTGAATGGTCAACATATTTTGATAATTATTGACTTTCATACTCAACTAAATATTTTGAATGTTGTGCAAAGAGGGTAGTTTGAAAAAGTAGGTTTTGCATATAATGTAAATGATCACAGTTAGGTATTTTTAGTCTTTTTGTTAGTAGTTAGTTATAGAGTTACTTAAATTTAGCAGAAAAAAACTATAAAAATGTTTCACTGCACACCTTATTTGCTCATACATGCAGACATTATTTCAGATTGTGGCGTTTTCTCTCCCTCAATCTACTACTCAAATTTGTCAATAGGTCAGTATTAACCTTCTGAACTTTCAGATGAAACTGATTGGCCAATGGAAGCTGCATTTTTTAAGTGATCACTTCATCATAAAGGTTACAGGACAAAAATTATATCCTTCAGAATCCAAAAAAGAAAATTTTCTGTGACTCTTTTAAAAGAAGAATGCATTGTGATTTGTATGGCAACAGGGTAGAAAAAATGCTCTTTGAAAATATAGAATGCTGTGTAATGATTTTCATAAATATGAAGCTTTTCCAGACTTTTCCAGACACATTATCCTAACAAGTAGAAATGCCTGAGTGAAGGAAAAAGCTGGTGGGGATTCAGGGCATTTTTGCACCACTTGCCCTGCACTGTCTGGAAAAGCAAAGTCTTACCCCAGGATGGGAAATGTTCAGCAAATGCAGCAGTTGCCTTGGAGGCAAAAATCTGCAGGAGAAAGCCATCAAGAGATTTGAAGACTCAGAAACTGCAGAAAATTTCTTTACCTCTTTTCTTTTACCACTTTATCCAGTGGTTTATGATGGACTTCAATTGCTTGTTTTTTTGTGGTGAAGTGACTAAGCAAAAAGCTACAGTTACTTTGCACAAAGACCAACACAGGAAAAAATATATCCCTGTCCTTAATCAAGGATCCTTGGTTGGAATGCTACAACCCCCAGATGGATCAGTCAGCTCAGTTCATCTTGGTTTGGGGATCCTGCATCATTTAGGAAGCACAAGTTATCCTCTCATTGGTGCTATGGCTGAGAGCTTATCTTTCCTTTTAAGTGCCTGAATCTTTGGAAAGTTTCTTTAGCAAAAAGAATGCTGAGACTCTCCCACCACTCAGGCCATATGATCGTGCCAATCAACTCCTACCAGTCCACCTCAAGGCAGGTTATTCTACTTCACTGGTTTTAGAGAACTCTCAAGGAGATGTGTCAGAGAGGTTCCCGCAGCAGGGTTTATACAGCCAATAACTTAAATTAATTTTTTGGATTATGGATCCTGAACTCCAGCATTATGACACTAGAGTTTATACAGTCACATTCCAAAGTAGTTCATTAGTTTTGTTGTGAGGATAATATATGATGTTTAATTTCAAATTCTTAATATCAAAGTCTTATATATTGAAACTTCAAAATTGTCTTTCTGTTGTAAATGAAGATGGACTTGTTAGAAATTAATTACTACTACATTTAAATAAACACATTTACCTAATATTAGGGTAGAAGGAATCGTGTACATTTGATGAGACATGAGGGTTAAAACATAGATCTTCAAAATTGTATTAAACGTCTTACTTCTAGATACTTATAATGTAGAGATGAGAGAACGAGCAAATATTGAAATGTGCTTTAATATCTGCTCATGTATATTTACAGGAAACCACTTACACCAGAATCTGAGAAAGGGAAAGAGACAAACACTGCTGAATCTGAAAAAGAGAAAGATACAAAGACCAATGAATCGGAAAAAGAAGAAGATACAAACACCAATGAATCAGAAAAAGAGAAACATACAAACACCAATGAATCGGAAAAAGAGAAAGATACAAGCACCAATGAATCGGAAAAAGAAGAAGATACAAACACCCATGAGTCGGAAAAAGAAGAAGATACAAACACCAATGAATCGGAAAAAGAGAAAGATACACACACCAATGAATCAGAAAAAGAGAAACATACAAACACCAATGAATCGGAAAAAGAAGAAGATACAAACACCCATGAGTCGGAAAAAGAAGAAGATACAAACACCAACGAATCGGAAAAAGAAGAAGATACAAACACCAATGAATCGGAAAAAGAGAAAGATACAAGCACCAATGAATCGGAAAAAGAAGAAGATACAAACACCCATGAGTCGGAAAAAGAAGAAGATACAAACACCAATGAGTCGGAAAAAGAGAAAGATACAAGCACCCATGAGTCGGAAAAAGAGAAAGATACAAACACCAATGAATCGGAAAAAGAAGAAGATACAAACACCAATGAATCGGAAAAAGAAGAAGATACAAACACCCATGAGTCGGAAAAAGAAGAAGATACAAACACCCATGAGTCGGAAAAAGAGAAAGATACAAACACCAATGAATCGGAAAAAGAAGAAGATACAAACACCCATGAGTCGGAAAAAGAGAAAGATACAAACACCAATGAATCGGAAAAAGAAGAAGATACAAACACCCATGAATCGGAAAAAGAGAAAGATACAAGCACCAATGAATCGGAAAAAGAAGAAGATACAAACACCCATGAATCGGAAAAAGAAGAAGATACAAACACCAATGAATCGGAAAAAGAAGAAGATACAAACACCCATGAGTCGGAAAAAGAGAAAGATACAAACACCAATGAATCGGAAAAAGAGAAAGATACAAGCACCAATGAATCGGAAAAAGAGAAAGATACAAGCACCAATGAATCGGAAAAAGAAGAAGATACAAACACCAATGAATCGGAAAAAGAGAAAGATACAAGCACCAATGAATCGGAAAAAGAAGAAGATACAAACACCCATGAGTCGGAAAAAGAGAAAGATACAAACACCAATGAATCGGAAAAAGAGAAAGATACAAGCACCAATGAATCGGAAAAAGAGAAAGATACAAACACCAACGAATCGGAAAAAGAGAAAGATACAAGCACCAATGAATCGGAAAAAGAAGAAGATACAAACACCAATGAATCGGAAAAAGAGAAAGATACAAGCACCAATGAATCGGAAAAAGAAGAAGATACAAACACCAATGAATCGGAAAAAGAAGAAGATACAAACACCCATGAATCGGAAAAAGAAGAAGATACAAGCACCAATGAGTCGGAAAAAGAGAAAGATACAAACACCCATGAGTCGGAAAAAGAAGAAGATACAAACACCAATGAATCGGAAAAAGAAGAAGATACAAACACCAATGAATCGGAAAAAGAGAAAGATACAAGCACCAATGAATCGGAAAAAGAAGAAGATACAAACACCCATGAGTCGGAAAAAGAGAAAGATACAAGCACCAATGAATCGGAAAAAGAGAAAGATACAAGCACCAATGAATCGGAAAAAGAGAAAGATACAAGCACCCATGAATCGGAAAAAGAAGAAGATACAAACACCAATGAATCGGAAAAAGAAGAAGATACAAGCACCAATGAATCGGAAAAAGAGAAAGATACAAACACCCATGAGTCAGAAAAAGAGAAAGATACAAACACCCATGAGTCAGAAAAAGAGAAAGATACAAACACCCATGAGTCAGAAAAAGAGAAAGATACAAACACCCATGAGTCGGAAAAAGAAGAAGATACAAACACCAATGAATCGGAAAAAGAGAAAGATACAAACACCCATGAGTCAGAAAAAGAGAAAGATACAAACACCCATGAGTCAGAAAAAGAGAAAGATACAAACACCCATGAGTCGGAAAAAGAAGAAGATACACCCACTTCTGAATCGGAAAAAGAAGAAGATACAAACACCAATGAGTCGGAAAAAGAAAAAGATACACCCACTTCTGAATCGGAAAAAGAAGAAGATACGAACACCAATGAATCGGAAAAAGAGAAAGATACAAACACCCATGAGTCGGAAAAAGAAGAAGATACAAACACCAATGAATCGGAAAAAGAGAAAGATACAAACACCAATGAATCGGAAAAAGAAGAAGATACAAACACCAATGAGTCGGAAAAAGAAGAAGATACACCCACTTCTAAATTGGAAAAAGAAGAAGATACAAACACCCATGAATCGGAAAAAGAAGAAGATACAAACACCAATGAATCGGAAAAAGAAGAAGATACAAACACCAATGAATTGGAAAAAGAGAAAGATACAAACACCAATGAATCGGAAAAAGAAGAAGATACAAACACCAATGAATCGGAAAAAGAAGAAGATACAAACACCAATGAATCGGAAAAAGAAGAAGATACAAACACCCATGAATCGGAAAAAGAAGAAGATACAAACACCCATGAATCGGAAAAAGAAGAAGATACAAACACCCATGAATCGGAAAAAGAAGAAGATACACCCACTTCTGAATCGGAAAAAGAGAAAGATACAAACACCAATGAATCAGAAAAAGAAGAAGATACAAACACCAATGAATCGGAAAAAGAAGAAGATACAAACACCCATGAATCGGAAAAAGAAGAAGATACACCCACTTCTGAATCGGAAAAAGAGAAAGATACAAACACCAATGAATCGGAAAAAGAGAAAGATACAAACACCAATGAATCGGAAAAAGAGAAAGATACAAACACCAATGAATTGGAAAACGAAGAAGATACACCCACTTCTGAATCTGAGAAAGAAACAGAATCAAATGCCTCTGACTCTGAAAAAGAGAAAGATACTAATACCCCTGAAACAGATAAAGAGAAAGAAACAAAAAACACAGAATCCAAGAAAGAGAACGAGACAAATACACCTGAGACTGAGAAAGAGAAGAGTCCACCTGAATCTGGGATAGAGACGGGGATGTGAGTTATGTAAATTCAGAGATTGATGTGATGTATTTGGTTCAAAATAAGGCATGGGTCAATGTGATATGAGTTTGAAAACAATGTGCAGTGCAGAAAAACTTGTTAGCCAGCTAGCATACTAACTTAAATGAATCATAAAAGTTTTGTTTTGTGTGATGTAAGTAAACAAGGTCATTCATTGTGCATTATGTGATTCAATGTACTTCATAAAAATATTAATGTAATTGATTAATGATTCTCATGAGAAAAACAACCTAAAGTAATTATACCAGCTAGGAGTCTAATAGTCAAAAGGGCTTTACCTCGTTTGACTGTTTTATTTAAGTAACGCGCCACAAAGGCCTCTATGTTGCAAAGCACTGCTACATAGACACCAACATTCATTTACTTTTTTCTGTTCAGCTTTTACCTGTTGGCTGTGACCTCCCAGACTGTAGGGGGCACCAGTGAGACGTTATGCGTCACAGTAAACTTCTTTGAACCTGTTTCTGTGGAGGTGAACCTGGATTATAACCAAAACAGCATCACTCTCCTGGCTGAAATGTCTATAAAAGAAGAATACCACCATTGCATCCAATTCCAGGTCAGACTCGTCATAATATCACCATGACAACATCTTAAACCTGCCGTCTGAACTGCCCACAGACCTGTCATGATTATAGAAACATAAGGTGCTTTGTGTGTGTGGAGGTTTGAGTGACCAGTCATCAGGAGACTGTGAACATGACCCTGAACCTGGTCTGTGGGTGTGTCCATGTTTGTAGACGGAGGTGCATTATGGGAAGTGGAGTTGTGAATGGACAGAACTACACGTTAAAGATAATATTCTTACCTGAAAAAAGACAAAATCCAGAGTATTTGAGAAAGGGAAGATCCACTTCTTGCTGCCTTTGCTTGTGTCCCTCATAAATTAAAGACTGATGCTTTAAGGAATTCTTATCTAAAAGTTTACAACTCTGAAATTAAAAATAGTTTTGCTGATATTCATTTTTAAATATTTATTTTATATATGCAAAAATAAAATTCAGCAAAACTATTCAGTTGTAAAATTTTAAGATAAGAATCCCTTATTTAGTTTTTCTCTTTTTTACTACCTGTACACTCCTATTATTTTAGGTGCAAAAGAAGCAAATAATTTAGTTAAATTCTATTAAGACAAATATGTGAAATTATTATTATTATTATTATTATTATTATTATTATTATTATTATTATTATTATTATTAGTAGTAGTAGTAGTAGTAGTAGTAGCAGTTAGTCATAAATCACCATTATGCTTTGTCCTTTTATTTCAGGTTCCTGTCGTAACTGTGGAATTGGTGGCATCTATTACTATTCAGATTAATGGGTCACAAACATTCCTGAATAAGGCAACAAAGATCCTCATCACACCTCCAACACACCTGACCCTCATTCAGACGGACAGACCCATCTATAAACCAGGACAGACAGGTAACGCTCTCTAAGCTGCCCCAGCTCTGCTCCGACCTTGTGCCCTGAACACTACTCACCATGTTCCCCTTTTGTGTTTCATTTGTTTTGTAATTAAGCATGAAATATGAACGGTTTTATCTATAAAATATATCTATGCTATAGATCCCTTTAACGTTGTGAAATATTCACCAGAAAATTCCTGTTGTTCCTGTTATCCCTTACATTATAGCAGCTAGAAACATTCCCTCTTTCCTTCACCAGTTATGTTCTTCTTTGTTAAAGAAGAAAGATCTGTTATTAGGCTTTGATGATGTGACATGTCCACTCTACACATCCCTGTGAATGAACTGTTACTATAGAAACTTGCAATTACATATTACAAGTGCACTAATACAAACCTGTGATTTACAGCTGATGTTACAGAAAATTCATCAACACCTTCTGACCAATCAGGATCCAGAATTCAGCACCTTATTCTCTTGCACTTTATCACTTTCCTCACTTCCTAATTCCCTAATAGAGATAATAACTCTAGTCCTTCCAGCCTTATTTCTATTATTTCTGGTAATTTTAGTGTGTGTCAGTGTTTTAACTCGGCCATCTGCCTTTAGCTACCAGTTACACTGTAAATTCATAAAGTATGTGTTAAAAACAAATCAGATTAGAATTGCAGCAGCATTATATATTATGTATACAGTATATGTAATTCTCTCCCCACAGTGAAGTTCCGCATCGTCTCTCTGGATACCAGTTTCCTCACCTACGAACAGACGGTTTGAAAACTTTTATCATTTCCTCAGCTAGAATATACAGGAGCACTTTCTCTGTACATATTAAATGATCAAAATGTAATTATTTTCAAAAATGTTATTATATAATTTGGTAAAACTGCTTTGAAATTATTATTGTATATGTATTAATCATTACTAATACACAAGTGAAGAAGTAAAGCATTTCACTCCATGTTGGACTGTATAGTGGTTGTGTATGTATTTGATTATCTAAGCATTATATACACTAGTAAAGTTTATTTTAGTCAAAGACATCACCATTTAATAACTGGTGAAAAACAATTAATGTGAGATAAAATTATGCCAATAAACAATAAACACACTTGGAAACTACACTGGAATACTCATCTAACTAAGAACTAGTTAATTACTGTAGATTAAAAAAAAAAAAAGCACGCATTAATTGAAAATTCTAAAACATTAAGACATTAAGGTAGAACTGGAGTTAGAAAAATGTCCCTTTTTAGCTACAACTTGATATTGTAGTCATCAATTTCTTACTATTCTAAAATGTTCTTGTTTGTGCATTGAGTCATAATTTTATAAAGTTTTTTATTTTTATTTTTATAAAGCACATCTAGAGCATTGTTAATAAATTCCAAGGGATAATTGCATTATGATGATTTATGGAAGCAGCATTAATAAAAAGTGTAACTATTATACATTCACTGTTTGTTTAATTTGATCATAAGAGCTTTTTTCCCCATTTTTTTTTCAGTTTCCAACAATCGAAGTTCAGGTACGGTGATATGTGAAAGATTCAACACTAACCAACTAAATGACTTTTATGACCTGCTTTACCTTTAAAATAGCATTTCATTTGAACTCTTATATTCTTAAGGGGAATATATAAAAATGTAACAGTTCACTCATTATTGATAATTGTTGATCATTTTTTATGACTGTATTGTAAGAGGTAAGAGCATTGTGTAAATTTTGTGGATTTAATTTTTATGTCAGGACCCGAACTCAAACCGCATTGGTCAGTGGCTGAATGTCCCCACGTCCAGCGGTCTGGTGGATCTGTCATATCCCATAAACTCTGAGGCCACAAAAGGAGTTTACATCATCACCGTCTGGGACGAGAAATACAAAGAGCTCACACAAACCTTCGAAGTCAAGGACTACGGTCAGGACCTGTTTATCTTTATTGATGCTGTTAGATTAACGAATGTACCTTATCTTTATTTTAGTAATAATATTATAATGACTGTATAAAAAAAAACAAAACAAGTTATTTAGCACAGTTATTTTCTTCATGTGATCTGTGATGATCTGATTGTATCTGTCACCATCTGTTACAGTTCTGCCGACATTTGAAGTTACAGTAGCGCTTCCTCCAGTCATAACCATCCTGGACACTAACGCCACACTGAAAGTCTGTGCAAAGTGAGTGTTCATTACTGAATAATGTTCTGTTTCATCACTCCAGACTGAGATTCTTCAACAGGACTTGACACATTTCATACTCAGCAGACTGTCATATTACTCAGTACTTTAACTAAGCTAAAATGTGTGCTGGAAAAGTTATTTTTGTATTTCTTCAATCAATATTCCATGAACATTTCTGCAGATATACATACGGGAAGCCGGTGAGTGGGATGGTGAAGGCCAAAGTCTGCCATAATAGTTACAGATACGGTTGGCTGCAAAGAGACACAACACCAGACATCTGCAAGAATTATGCAATGATGGTTAGTCATCTTTACTTTACTAATATGCTTGTAAACTAGTACAAGTCATTAGTTACTCCTTTGCATTAAAAGAAGTAGACTATAGAAAATAGTGAGCACGTTTTAGAGTGTATTTATGTAAAAAAGTGCAAAACCATTATACCCTCACACCTACATAATGGATTTGACATGACCAAGAGATATTCCAGTACAGCTGTCATTCATAACCAAAGCCACCCAGAACAGGATAATCATTTACTGAATACAAGAAATTAACCCTGTTTATTATTAAAATTCTGTTAGTGTAAGTTTTATTCACTTTAATAAATAGGAATAGGATCTTTTGAATAAAAATTCAAATGTTAATGTACCAAGCAGTATGTTTGTCATTTTTGATCACATTTTAAGAAAATAACTTTTTTTTTTTTTTGCTTTAGACTGACAAGAGAGGTTGTGGACTAAAAATCATAGATCTGACAGAATATGCATTAAGTGATTCACGCTATGAAGCTTCAATCATAGTTCAGAGTGAAGTGGAAGAAGACGGCACTGGTAAGAGATTATCGATATCTTGATGACCCTATAGTGATGACAGCCTTGTGATATTAAATTATGTTTTATATTTATTTTGTTATTTTTTGTTCAGTCTTTAAACATTGTAGGAACTAATGTAGCTAACAAATAATGGATGTTAAGAACGAGTGCTTGAACAGTGTTGTTGGTAACTCAGAGTGTCTAAAGATGAAACTGTACTTTATGTATTATGTAGAAATGCTGTTACAGAGATGGAGTGTGTAAACCGATTTATACTCAAGGTGGAATGTTGCTTTAATTGTTAGCTACATTAGCTTCTGAGCTTAGTTATAACCACCACTTTACTTATAGATTGTGTTAATGCTGTGTTTATCCTGTAGGTGTGATTCTGACCGGGTCAGGCAGTTCTGCCATAACATCTAATATCGTCTCACTTTCATTTGAGGATTCACCAACAATGTTTAAGCCCAGAATGACATACGAAGGAATGGTAATTATGTTGTTGACTATTAATATAAATTTGTTATAGAAATATATCTAGATACATAATGTATACATTTTATATAGTGGCTTATTTACTAAATATAAACTTGTTACCTAAGCTGACATGAACTTCATGTACGTCATTATGTAGCAAGCAAAAAACTAGAAGACTACAGACTTTATTGTGTGCTATGTTAGGTGAATTTTTTAATTATGTAAATAAAGCCACACAGTGTCACAAGCAGGTTAGCTAATGTTTGGATAACTATTATGATCTGTAATTAACAGTGGCAAAGGACTGTGCTAAGTGTCTTGCCAGTATCAAGCAAGCTATTTTTCTAACCAAATCTAGTACTTTCTCTTTAATATTGTGCAAATTACTGTATAATTACCAGTGATATTTTGGGCTAAGTCAAGGCCACATCTTCTTTCTATGAGCTCATTTGATTTGATGTTTTGTTTCTGACATTATCCTCTGATTTCTGCTCTTCTTCTTTAGATTAAAGTCGCTTGCCCTTACACCAATCCTATGAAAAGAAAAGTAGTGTATCTGACTGTAAGTTATGCTGGTAATAAAAATTTAGTTCGGAAGCTGATTACAAATTACAAAGGCATTGCAAAATTTTCCATTGACACTGAACCATGGGGTCTGGAGCAAGTCTCTCTTCAGGTAAGAAAAGTCTTTGAATTTTTGTTTTTTTAAATTAACCTTCATGTTCTGTTCATGTGAAATAAGAAGAACATCTCAAGCTGCTTTGTTTGTCTGTTTTTTTGACACAATGGAATTTTTCTTAGTTTCTCTGAGAATAAAAATGTATTCAAAACACTTTAATTACACATACACTGGCATGTCAAGGCCTGCTCACACCCAAGGCCGACAAGCTGACCCCCCAGGACTTGGCCAGTGATGCAGCTTTTCAGGGTTTGATCAGAACTAAGCCTGAAAAGTCAGACTCCCAAACCTCAGAACCTTTCAATTCCTTGTTGGAACGAGGGAGGTGGTTCTGACATGATGATCCACGTCATGGGCGATGTGCCGCGTACCTTCTCAACCAGGCATCTAAAGTCCATTTTCAGGATCTCTGTCTGCCTTAGCCTGGTGTCGTTCGTGCCAGCATGGAGGACCACAGCTCTGAAGTTCTTGTTGAGGATCTCGGGTACCTGTGGAGCGACATCAAGCACACGAGCACCAGGAAAACAGTGAGTGCGCACCTTACCTTTAGTCATGGTAGCACGGACCTGCCGGACGATTGAATCTCCGATTATCACCACGTCACACTCCGTCTCACGAAGGGGAGCGAAGCGGTTCCGAAGACGGATGACGGCAGAGGGGGAGAGGTCCTCGACCGGTGTCTGGATCATGACTTCCGCTGCTGCTGCATCCAGGCTCCGTGGTACCCCGGTGCCGGAGTGAACGAAACCTTAGAAGGCTGCGTCCTTGGTGTGATGGACCTGGGCAGAGAAACACTAGAGGTGGAGGTTTTTCGTGCTGCGAATTTACCTGGGACAGGTGAGCGTCAGTCTGTGACGATTTCAGCGCGGCTTTCCGCTGTCGCAGGTGGGCTAGATTCACCTGTAGGTCATGGATCTGCTTCTCCACGGCCTCCAGTTCCAAATCCACCTAGTGCAGCTCGAATGTATCCTCAACTGCACTCAAAGGCAGACACACAACCGACATGGTGTTTAAGAGCAATAACAACAGAGATAATCGGTGTGAGAAACACAAACAAACTTGTGTTAGCCGGGCTAACAGGCTAGCGATGCTAATGGGCTAAAGTGGGTGTTCTGGAAAACAATTTAAACTAGAGATATAAAGAAAAGCACGGAGCTCAGACAAACACGTCTGCACACAAGCACACTGAATCAGGGCCTCAGTGACATCTATTTCCTTCTATAGCCTTGCTTATTGGTGTATGTTTAGGTTTGTGTTCATCATTTTGTTGTTTTTAAACTGTGCACAGTAAAAATCTGCACTTGCATCTACTGCCTCTGCAAATGACTGACAGGAGAATTCAGCAGCACTGTGTTATAAATATTAAATATATCATGTCATATATACAGTGTATATATATATATATATATATATATCATGTTTTATTTACTCTTACATAGGCACAGTATGAAACAACTAACAGACCAGTTGTGGATGTGGAAAATCAGCTCACACCACAGTACCCCACAGCTAACCTCCAGCTTCAGCCTTTCTACTCCAAGAGCCAGAGTTTTATTAAACTGAGGAGCTGTGCATCACCTTTCAGGTGTAATAGAAAAGGTGTCATCAGGGCTCACTACATGATCCACTCACCACAGCAGACGGCCATGTCCTTCTTCTACATGGTGGGTTTCATTAAAACATGGGAATTTAATCAAAAATCATTGAAGCCTGAAAAAATAATTTTATAAACTCATTTCTTTTAAGTGATGTTTGCATGAGTATAACTGAAAATGAGTACATACTCACAGAGACATGCCTTGTATGCTCTCAGTTTTAAAGTATTAAACTCGATGGCTGATTTTCTTTCTTTTAACCAGAAATAATTTAATATACTACAGTTTTCATCTAAATATTCTAGGTGATGAATAAAGGACATTTGGTTCAGCAAGGAAGTATCACAGAAGCCATCAACCCTGGAACAGGTTCATTAACATCACACCATCAGTAAACTCCAAACTCCCCACAGCTTATTAAGCCAATATAGTTTTGTAATGAAAAGTGTGTGAAAGCTTTATATTAACTATGTAGCTGAAATTCTTATTGGGATCAGTTTCAGAGTGTTTTATACTTGTTTAAAACAACTTTAAACTTGTCTCAGTTACATGAAACCCCTAAATGGTGCTGTGTTGGTGACCGACACAATTACAGTGTGGTTTTTTTTCAGTGCACAAGGGCAACCTGGTTCTGACTCTGCAGAACATGATAAAGTTGTCCCCAGTCGCTCAGGTGGTCTTGTACACAGTCCTTCCCAGTGGCGAGGCCGTAGCAGACAGCTTGAACTACCCTGTTAAGCCATGTTTCGCAAATAAGGTTAGAAACAAACACTCAGATGTCTTTACCTCCATACACAACCTGGCCAAACAGAATTCAACACACTCTAATATTTCATTGAATCACCTTTTGCGTAGATTACAACACATATTTGCATTCTCGGTGGCATCATTTTGATAAGCTTATGCAATTTCACAACATTTATTTCTTGATGATGGAGAGCCGGACCACTGCGTAACGTCTTCTTCAGCACATTCTCAATGGGGTAAAGGTCTCTGGACTCTGTGATGGCTAATCCATATGCAAAAATGATGCCTCATACTCCATTTACATTGTGCTTACTGCATTTGGCAGACACCCTTACATTTTATCTTATTTTCTACAACTAAGCAATTGGTGGTGGAAAACCTTGCTCAAGGGCCTAGCAGTGGACACTTGGTTGTCCCGGGAGTTGATCTTGAACAGTAGTCCGACAACTTAACCACTAAGCATGCCACATAAGCCTCGCTTTTACAATTTGAGCCAAATGAATTTTGTCTTCATCATCTTGCACCATGCCTGTTCAATCAGGGAAAAAATAATCTTTTTTTTTTCAGGTGTCTCTAAAGTTTTCACCTTCTAAGGAGCTTCCTGGTGACGAGGCGTCACTGATGCTGAAAGCTGCTCCAGGTTCCCTGTGTTCAGTGAAGGCCATAGATCAGAGTCTGCTGCTGCTGCAACCAGAGAAGGAGCTCAACATCCAATCTGTACGTTCACACTGACAGAATGTCCACTGGGTTCATTCCTACAGCTCATTTTGAGTCAGGTGTATTCAGGAATACACAGGATTATCACAGGATCTATTCTATTTAAGTACTGCATAATATCTTAATTAAACTCTTTATACCCTAAATTATTGGTGGATTCTGATGCCACAATCAGTGAATAACAGATTTAATACTTACAAAAGCATTTACTAGTCATTTAGTAAATCTGATTGTATGACAAGAATTGCTGTTCTGTTAAAGACAGAAAATTAGTCAGTCAAAATCTATTATTATTGTAAAGAAATAGCCCAATGTTTGCATGTTTGACTTTATTTGTATGTGTGTATACACATATATCATGTATTTTAAAATGTTAGGAATCAAAGAGATCACAGTGCCAGATCTTATGAAGAATGTCACACCCCATTATTTCAGGTGTTCAACATGCTGCCTGTACAAACATTATCAGGATATCCACACAGCATCTATGAAGAGGACTCAAACCCATGCTGGGAGAACCCACCCATCTGGAACATTCCATTTGCAGCAGAAACATCAAAATCAGTTGGTTATTTTCTGAATTCTGGAAAAGTGGATGTGTACAACACCTTCAAAGTAAGACATCATTCTTCTAATAAAATACACTTTTGTGTTGGATCAGCTATACAGTACATCACATTCTGTTTTCTCTGTTCTGATTGGTTAGATGTGGTTAATTCATTTTAACAATCTGACTGTATTGCAACTGAAAATCTCAGGTTTTCATTAATGCACACATTCTAATATATTATCGTTTATATAGTAACAGCTCATAATCAGTGTCTTGTAATATTTACTCTCTACATAATCTTAGTCTAATGATAACTTTGCAAAGTGTCATAATATTGTGATCAAACAAAAACATGGCTTAAAAAATGGGAAGATGGGAATTTTTTTTTTCATACACAAAAATGATTTGGTTCCTATTTTCCACTCAGGGTATTGGTATTAAAGTCCTCACAAATGCAGATGTACAGAGACCTTCAGATTGTTCGAACAGTTTGTGGCACGTCACTGGTAAGTTGATTTCTACAGCTACATTTTTTGTAATCACTTTTATTTTTTATTAATTTATAAATTACCATATATAAGGAAACCCTTAATTAATGTCAGGTGGGAATTTACAGAAAATGTACATTTATGGTTAAAAGGTGTAGGAATTGCATTTTATGTATTATAGATGCCCCCCCCCCCATATTCTTTTTTAAGGGAGCAAAAGTAATTTAACAAACTTACTAAATCATGCTTATGTAAGTGAAATAATGAAGGCCTACATCAGATCTGACCATGGAACAGCAGAGCAGACAGACTACAAAATAAGAATTTGGTTTTAACATTGTTCATCCGTTTTGGATGTAGATACCCTCAAGATATTTCAATTCCACTGTAGTGTCATAGACAGCTAAATAACAATGTTGTCAGTAACCAAATATTTATAATCTGACTATATATCCAAATTCAACCCCAAATGCAGAAGCTGTAGCCAAGGATACACCAGATGTCCTTGGAAAAGAAACTACTTCAGCTGACTCGAGTTCAAACCAGACAGTTATTACAATCCGCAAATTTTTCCCAGAGACGTGGATTTGGGATCTCGTTCCAGTCAGGTGTGCATGTGGTTTATTACTTAGTACTTAGAG
This sequence comes from Hemibagrus wyckioides, assembly GCF_019097595.1. Classification (NCBI taxonomy): domain Eukaryota; kingdom Metazoa; phylum Chordata; class Actinopteri; order Siluriformes; family Bagridae; genus Hemibagrus; species Hemibagrus wyckioides. The sequence goes on from NC_080714.1 coordinate 2,045,214, forward strand.
TCTTAGTAACTCTGTGTTACTAAGTCATTGTTTTTTCCCCCTCTACAGTCAGTCTGGAGTGACAACCCTTAATAAAACCGTCCCAGACTCCATCACTACATGGCAGCCTGGCGCATTTTGTACATCACCTGTCGGGTTCGGAGTCGCCCCGAAAACCGAGCTTATTGCCTTCCAGCCTTTCTTTGTGAGTCTCACCATGCCCAGCTCCGTCATCCGAGGAGAAGTGTTCACACTCAAAGCCACCGTCTTCAACTACCTCCAAAGCTGCATGATGGTGAGCTGAAGTGTTTGGTCTAATGAATTTTTCTCAGAAGAAATATTAATTTCCTAATATATAGTGTGTGTACTATTGCATCACAGCATTAAGAGAAAATGACATTCAGATGTTTAAACTTCCTTAGAGGTTTCTGCAAACACAACTTTGCCAATTTAATACATTTGACAAATGTATTAAATTTGTCAGAAGTATTACAATGTGTATGAAACGTGATCAACATTGTTCCTAATGACCATTTAGAGATCACTATCTGATCCAGTGGGCAATCACTAAATACTATCATTATTCCTGACTGGGACACAGAAAATAATGTAACATCATGTTAAATTTTGCAATGTAAATGATTGTGATGCCTTCATGAATATAAAAATCAATCTAAAGCCTGACTTGTGGTGACTTTTAATCATGGATTAGTTACTCTAATCTTATAAGAATCATAAGGATCAAATAAGAAAAAAGTTGGATTAGTTTTCAAATAGCTGATGAAATGAAAACTCTGTGTGTTAAAGGTGGAGGTGACGTTGGCCGACTCACAACAGTTCTCAGCACAAGAGTGTAAAGACTGCAGTTACACAACATGTCTGTGTGCTGATGAGAGCTGGACCGTGTCCTGGACCATCACACCACTGGTTCTAGGTATGTCAAAGTTTAAAACACTCACTGAAAATGCAATGATGGTTAAAATAGTACTTAGCTCTCTCCTCTGTGTTTAAAAAAAAAAGCCCATTGAAATACAGACATTTTACATTTTTGTAAGAAGAACTACAATCCTTTAGTCTTCTATAACAGATAAGCCTGAACAAATCTACATGTATTTAATTTAGTTTGGATTTATTTTAAATATTAGGTTTTATTTTAACAATTGACTAAAATGGAGATGTAGGTTTTCATTCCAAACAAGCGTCTGAGTGTATTGAAAGATTAAGATCACCTGATTACACAGATGGAACCCCAGCTTCACTGGACTGAAACCTTACATCTTCACCGTTCTGGATAAGACTGGATACCACAGGTCTAGAATATCATTGAATGCTGTAGCATTAACTTTTCCCATCACTTGAATAAAACCCGCAGCCATGTTTTAAAATCCAGCAGAAACCATCCCAGAACAGAGTAAGCTGTAAAGAAAAGGGGAAGCATATTATTGCCCAATATTATTGCCATATTTTTGGCCTTGGTTATAGAATGGGATGTTCAAAAAGGTATGACAGTCAGCTGTTTTTGGCCATTATGTATTTGTACACACACACACACACACACACACACACACACACACTGTATTTATAAATATACATAAAATGTGGGTTAAAGTGTACTGGGAAAAATCTACATATTTTTATGTAAAGGTCACTTTAGTTATTTTATATTTATATTCAGTTATTTGATTATATGTCTTTATAAGCAAGCTTGTGTGTGCGTGTGTGTGTGTGTGTGTGCGTGTGTGTGTGTGCGTGTGTGTGTGTGTGTGTGTGTGTGTGTGTGTGTGTGTTATAGGTGAGGTGAGCTTTAATGTGACAGCGGAGGCCGTGCAGTCGTCGACTCTGTGTGGGAAGAATGTAGTTACTGTACCTGAGAAAGGACGAATCGATTCAGTCATTAAAACACTGACAGTGCTGGTGATTACATCATTACTTATAATAATAACTTGGATGAATTTTGCAGCCAGTAAACATTTACAGGCAACATTAAAATCATGTCGACATAGATTTAATTATTTTAGTTTAGATAAAGAAATTGATAACAATAACAACTCATATAACTAACAATAATAAACGTTGATAATGGTGGGTTGTGATTTCCACAAATGCAACAAAATATCATTGAAAATAGGTTAAAAGTGCAGAAGTAGATGTTATTAAAACCCCATCGCTTTTATTTAGAAAAGTTTGGCACTTTAGATGTAAAAACAAGACACAATCTAAAAGTTAGAACTTTAATTTACACTCAGCTCTGGATATGAAAAGCATTTTACAGTGTAAAAATACTGATACTGTTATTGTTTTTTTTTTTTTAATTTACATTCTGCTGCCATTTTCAGGCTGAAGGAATCAGACAGTATAAAAGCTACAATGAGCTTCTCTGCCCTTCAGGTCAGACACACACCTTATTCTTTCACCTTTCTCTTTTAATCTTGGTTCTGTTGGATTTGGGTAGGAACTGAATGTCCCTTCCCAGATCAAGGACTCCTACCTCCAACCTTGTGTCAGTCCAAGTGATTCACTGCTAAAAAAAAAACTGAATCATTGCAAGCAGTGTTTCTATTCACTTTAAACTAAGTGTTTTCCTCGGTTCTCTGTCTCCTTTAGAAGATGTAGTTGAGAAGACAGTGTCACTAACCCTGCCTGAGCTTTTCGTGGAAGGTTCAGCCATAGCCTCAGTCTCTGTGCTGGGTGAGTCAAAGAGTTGCTTCTATTTCAGCAGTTTATATTATTCTGGGAAATATTCATCATCAAAACTGTTTTATAAATGAGGCAGATAGTGTCTGAAGATCATATTTTATAGATTATTGTATAATTATCAGTAATTATTTTTTGCTTTTATTCTAATCATGAATTTCTAATCCAAATCTGAATTACACAAAAAACTCTCTCTGTCCCTCACACACACACACACACACACTCTTTCACCTGTGTGGACACACACACATAACCTATATTGTTATATTGTTTCTATTTCTATTTGCACTACCTCAGCTGCTGCTACTCTGTACATCATTTCATTTTTATTTTTATTTTTTTACATTTCACTACACGTTCTTTTTTTTTTTTTCCTTTCGGCGCTAAGTGTCTTGTGTTGTCTTTTTCTTTATGTACTTTTTCTTTCCTACTGTTTTTGCACTGTATTGTCTTTGCACTGTTTGCACCTAGTTGCACACTTTGCACTTTGTGGTCCTAGCTCTGTGTTGTTTTTTTTCGTATTTTGATCTTTATGTTGTATGTTTCTGTAGCACCAGGTCCTGGAGAAACGGTGTTTCATTTCACTATGTACTGCGTCAGATATATGTGGTTGAAATGACAATACAGCTTCTTGAATCTTGAATCTTGAATCTTGAAATGCAATGATGAACTTGACTGGTTTCTCCAAAGAAACAAAACAAAGAATGCCTAAGCTTTTTTCCTAAGTGTGCATGACATGCACACTATTATCATACCATGTTTATAAGGTAAATGCACAGAAACAGCCTTTGGAACATCCTCTTGTCAGAATAAAAAAATATTTATAAAAAGATAACGATATGCTAACTATTTCTTTCTGCAGGAGATCTGATGGGTCGAGCTCTACAGAACCTGGCGAGTCTCCTGGCGATGCCGTACGGCTGTGGAGAGCAGAACATGCTACGCTTCACCCCTAACATCTTCATCCTGCAGTACCTGGAGAGCACCAGCCAGCTTACACCTCAGATCTTGAACACAGCTCAGACCTACCTCATAACCGGTGAGAATTCTTTATAAAACCTCCCTGTATTTTAAGATTACAGCAAATGCACAAAACTAAAGAACAGGGAATTTATAAACATACACATGCAAAATCCTTGTTTGTGTAAAAACATTATTGCCACATCTCCTGCACAGGATATCAGAGAGAGCTGACCTACATTCACATTGATGGATCTTACAGTGCTTTTGGGATGAGTGATGCATCAGGCAGCACATGGTGAGATTTGGTGAAAACAAGTAAAATAAAAAAATTAAACACCTCAAATAAATATTATATTTAATTTACAATATATAATTGTATATAATTATATAATTGTAACTCTGTGAGTTATTTAAATATGTCACAAATCTCTTCATGGCTCCCTATTGTCCTTCCCTCTTTCCACCCAAGCCAAGCTGCATGCTGAGCATGATGCTCCCTGCCTAAGTTCTGCCTGGTGTACTTCCAGGTCCTGTTTCAGTGACAAGCCATGCCCTAGGCCCCATGATCCATTCCCAGGCTATGCCTATGACCAAGGCCCTGACCCATTTCCCAGGCCCTTACCCATGCCCCAGCCCTGTTCCATTCCAAGGCCATGCCCATTCCCTATGCCCCTACCCTATTCCAGTCTCAGGCCATGCCCAAGACCTTTACCAATGCCCCAGGCCATGCCCATTCTTACACATGTCACAGACTCTGTTCCATTCCTGGGCCATGCCCATTCCCCAAGCCCTGTTCCATTCTGAGGCCATGCTCATTCTTCAGGCCCTGTTCCAGTCCCAGGCCATTTTTATTTCACATGCCCTTACACATGTCACAGGCTCTGTTCCATTCCTGGGCCATGCCCATTCTCCAGGCCCTTCCCCATGCCCCAGGCCCTGGTCCATTCCCAGGCTATGCCAATTCACCAGGCCCTTACCCTTGCCCCAGGCCCTTACCCATGTCCCAGCCCTATTCCATTTCCAGACCATGCGTATTCCACAAGCTCTTATCAATGCCACAGCCCTGTTCCAATACCAGGCCATGCCCCTTCCCCGGGCCATGGGCAAGGCCCCTGCCTCTGTTCCATTCCCAGGCCATGCCCATTTCCCAGGCCCTTACCCATGCCCCAGGCACTGTTCCATTCCCAGGTCATGCCCCAGCCCTGTTCTATTCCTAGTCCATCCCCATTCCCCAAACCCTTAACCATGCTTCAGGCCCTGTTCCAGTCCCAGGCCATGCATTGTTTATCACGTAGACCCACTAACATGATAACAGCTTATTGTCACTATTTAGTTGTTTCCTTAATGTTGTCACGGTGTCTACAGGTCCAGACTGCCAGAGGAGCCCTCACCTTAATAGGGCTTTTAAGCAGCATGCTCCCTCTGGCCCAAGCATCGTTTCCCTGAGTCTCATGCCAAGCCTTGCTGTTACTAGCCATCTGACTGTTTATTGTGTATGATCCTTGCCTGTTTTCTGTTTCTATAATTCCCGGTTTCTGTTTTGGTTTTGTTCGCCTAGTTATTGCTTTTCCGGTTATTGATCCTTTGCCTGCTTTACCGTTTATGATTCTGCCTGTTGATTTAAATAAAGATCCGCACATGGATTCTAACTCTCCCGCATCCAGCGAGTCCTTATGAATGTTGTATACACGTGCATATTTCAGTCATGAATGAAATTAACATGAAGTAATCATAAGTTTTTCATTATTTAATATAGTCCTGCTATATATTTTACATTCCAATTTTTTTTAAAAACCTGTTTTGTTATCTAGAATTGTTGCGTTTGTGTTCTCAGGCTGACAGCATTTGTAATGAAGTCTTTTGGAAATGCGATGAGATACATCTTTGTAGATCAGGTGTTTGTGGATCAGGCGAAGGCCTGGCTCGGTCAACAGCAGCAGGACAATGGATGCTTTGCTTCAGTGGGACAACTTTTCCACACTGATATGAAGGTCAGGACACCAGCCTGAGTCCAGTATGTGCTGTTAGAACAATCACTAGTGGTGTGATAAAATTATTGATGAGTTCTTGCTACATACTTTTTATGTGCTGATTATTTTCCTATAACAGCACACCCCTGTCTGTTTTATAATTCTAATAACACAGCAATGTACCAGAAACTACGGTGTTTATGTATTAATGAACACCACATTCTCTGTTTTTTTATTTGATATTTGTTAGAGAAGTTACTTTGAGTTGTGCAGCATTACAGTGTAATCTTGTATGTATAATATGTATAATAATAATTTCTTTTATTTCTCTCTCTCTCTCTCTCTCTCTCTCTCTCTCTCTCTCAGGGAGGAGTAAATGATGAAGTGACCCTCTCAGCTTACATCACGGCTGCAATGCTCGAACTTAATTATACAGTTACTGTGAGGAAAACACATACACAACACTCAAAGAAACTGAATGATTCTTTGATATTACAGTGATGGAAAAATCTTTTTCCCACAAATTTTTTTATTGATTTTTACATTATAATTATGAAAAACACAATAAAACTCCCATCCCCTGAACCACCCCCACCCCTACACACATACCCAACAACATCCTACTCTCGGCAACAAAAATAAACTCCTGACAGAAATGATTCAGTTTTTATATAAACGTCATAAATTGTACAAAGGGTGTCCAGATCTCGTTGAAGTCTCGTAGAATTTTCCCTTTTGCAAGATAAGTAAGTTTTTCCAAAGCCAGGTTATGAGACATTTCCCTGATCCATTGACCTGAAGTAGGTCCTTGAATATCTTTCCATATTGTGGCAATAACATACTTGACTTGCAACAACTTAATAACAAATTAATAAGCCTTTTCTTCTTTCCATTCAACAAAAGATTTTCAGGAAACACATGCAGAATACACAATTTAGCACCTACAGGAACATCACTTTCTATGATACTAGAAGTTAGGTACAAGATTTCCTTCCGAAATTTCTTAATTTTCTCACATTTCCACATATTGTGAAACAGTGTACCTATTTCACTATTACATTTAACACAATTATCAGGAATATTGGGGTTAAACTTATTGAGTTTTACTGGAGTTATATATGTTCTGAGTAACCATTTATATTGTAACAACCTAAATCTAGTATTAATAGTTTGAGTTTGGGCTAGGAGGCAGGTCTCTTCCCAGGCCTCTACTAAAATGTCAGTTTTATATATATATATATATATATATATATATATATATATATATATATATATATATATATATATTTATATATTTACAATATCATCTGCAAAAAGATATAGACGATGTTCAATGTCCCCTATCCTGATACCTGAAATCTCAGAGGACTGACAAATAGCCATAGCTAGGGGTTCAATAGCGAAAAGAAATAATAAAGGGGACAATGGACATCCCTGCCATGTAGATCTACAAAGACTGATAGATTTTGAAATTTAATTGTTTGTTGAAATTTTGGCTATTGGATCCGTATATAATAACTGGGTCCATTTGAGATATCTCTCTCCAAGACCAAATCTTTTAAGAGTTTCAAAAAGGTACCTCCATTCTATTCTATCAAAAGCCTTTTCAGCATCTAATGACAGGATTGCATGGTCACTGGCATTTTGTTTTGAATACAATATGTTTAATAATCTACGAGTATTATGGTGTGCTTGTCTACCAAGCACAAATCCATTCTGATCATTAGCAATCATTGTGTAATTCAATCCTCCTTGCCAAAGCCTTACATGGTATTTTAGTGTCACATGACATTAGGGATATGGGGCGATAGGAGGCCATTTCCATTGGAGATTTACCTGGTTTTATCAAAAGGGTAATTATTGCTGATCTCAAGGACTGCGGAAGGACTTTTTCTTCGTAGGACTCATTAAACATTTCAAGCATATGGGGCAATAATTTATCTGAAAATGTCTTATAAAATTCTACAGGTAAGCCATCTGGCCCAGGATCCTTGCCAGTATCCATATGATTAAGTGCTTCTTTAAGTTCTTCAATAGTCAGGTTGCTGTCAAGATGAATTTTAGTGTCCTCAGCTAATAATGGAAATTCAAGTTGATTTCAAAAAGTATTTTGTGTTTCTTCATTATCAGGATATATAGGGTGCTGGTGGCTCAGTGGTAGGCTTCTCATCTACCATGTGGAAGGCCCGGGTTCGAGTCCCAGCCAGTGCCCCCACCCCAGCCACTGGATGCAATGCTGGTCCCAAGCCTGGATAAAATGGGAGGGTTGTGTCAGGAAGGGCATCCGGCATAAAACCTGTGCCAAGTTGTTGTGCGGACCAGTTGGTCCGCTGTGGTGACCCCTCATGCACGTAGGGAGCAGCCGAAAGATCAACAACAACTTCATTATCAGGATATCCAGATTTGTAAAGATCTTCATAGTAATTTGTAAAAGCATTATTTATCGATTGGGTCTACAGGGCTCTCTCCATCACTCCATCAAAATCCTCCTTAAATGACAGAATGGCCATAAATATTTCGCTGTTTGTTGGCGCATTCATGGCGAGCTTATGTTGTTTATCTGTAGCTTTAACAGTTTTAACAATGGTGACGGTGTTAGCCCTGTTATTAGCCGAATTAGAATGTGTCGTTACTTTCAGTAATTGCTGTCCAGGTTTCGGGGTTTTGGGTGGCATAGCCTCTCGTTAAAATTTCCCAGCGTCTTAGAGCAAAAAAATAACGATTACAGTCGATTTTAAAAGGATTCTTTCCGAAATTTAAATGCGAGCCCAATACGCACAACCTCCTAGCAGCACGCCATAACCGCAAGTCCCAATGATGAAAAATCTTAGTAAGTTTTCACAGTATATATACATTTGTTAATCTGTGTATGGCAGGATCCTGTGGTGGACAACAGTCTTACATGCCTGAGGAATGGGTACACTCACATGAACTCTAACTACGCCAAGGCTCTCCTCTTCTATACCTTCACCCTAGCTGGAGATCAGGGGATGAGGAACACACTCATCTCAGAGCTGGATGCAAATGCCATAATCTCAGGTATGATTCTCACAACAGTCTCCATTCTGTAGTACAAGCTTATGCCAGTTTTATGTAAGTCAGCATGTGATTTTTATTTAAAGATGTTGTGGTTTAATTAGAGAAAATATTTGTTGCACAAGGAGCTGAATACTGATGGAGAATATATGGAATATTGGTGTTGGAGGCTGGAGATTGTGGGCTGTAGGGATTCTTCATGGGAGATTAGTTTACAGAATGCTGGTATTGGAGAATTTTGGTGTTTGAATGGTGAATGTTGGTGTCTAAATGGAAAATATGCACTGTGCTGATGACAACTTTTTGAAGAATGTTAGTTTTGAATGAGTAATTGTTAAAAAAGATTCTGTGTTGGTGTTTAACTGAGAGTCTTGTTCTTGTTTGTAGTTTGTTGGTTGTGGATTTTTGTTTGTTGGAATTCAGCAGTAATGTTTTTTTTTTGTAATGCTCAAATATTGCTATTTGAGAATGTCAGAGATGTTTGTTTGAACTGTTAGTGTATAATGTTAAATTTTTGGTGCTGATTGGAGAAATGCAAGTCATTATTTGAAATCTGTGTCTCATATCTCCCTCAGGTGGTGGAAGACACTGGAGCAGAGTAAGTGATGGGTCAGTGACGGACTCTTTGGAGGTGGAGATAACCTCATATGTGCTTCTGTCTCTGATGTCTGGACCCGAGCTGCCCGGGTTTGATCTGAGTTACAGCTCCAGCATCGTCCAATGGCTTTCTCAACAACAAAACTCCTTCGGGGGCTTCGTGTCTACACAGGTACAAAAAGCAACCTTGCACTTTTTGAAAGAGTTCACAACTTTCCAAACTTTACCTTCTAAAAGAAAAATATATCTGTTAAAACAATATCAGTGTAGGAGACATTTACACACTGACTGCATTGGACTGTAAAATAAATAAGAGGACTTAAAATCTTTATCATTTAATCTAGCAACTAAACTACAAGTATGTCCCAAAGTCTAGGTTGTACTTTTTACATACTGCATCATTAACAGATTTTTCGAAATATTTCAAGTAATGGTCTATGAGTGTGGATAATGTACTTTAAAGGGTTACATCTTCTCTTTTTATACTCTTTTCCATCATCTAGGACACTGTTGTGGCTCTCCAGGCTTTGGCAAAATACAGTCTCGCCACCTACAGTCCAGCAGAAACTGTCACTGTTACTATAACATCACCATCAGAGCTGATTAACACCTTCACCATCACTCAGAGGAACAGGCTGCTGTATCAGGAGACTCAGCTACAGGAGGTTCCTGGAGACTATGATGTCACAGCAGAAGGAAAAGGATGTGTGTATGTGCAGGTTGGTACATCACCATTTCCCACACTACTCACTCACCTCAGCTCCTTTATTATTTAAGCCGCTTCTCTGCAGATCAGTTTGGGTGGATGAGTTATGCTGATAGTGTGTAGTGTGTTTTATTCTTCTAGTTTAATCTGCACTACAACATCCCTCCTCCTTCTGATGACTCTTCATTCACCATCTCGGCCTCAGCGTTTGGAAACTGCAGGATCCCAAATCCATCTCTGGATGTGATCATTAGTGTCCTGTGAGTTGAACTATAACTCCATAATGTACAAGAATGAATCAAGAATAATCTTCATTAATGTGTTATTGGGTATAATGTCTATTAAAGTTATTTTCTCAAAGCCAGAATATAGTTGAATGTAAGAGTGCATATTTTTTAGGACAAAAAAAGGAAGACAGAGTTCTACATTTACGGCATTTGGCAGATGGCTTTATCCAAAGCGACATACAGTGGCATCTTAATGATTTTTGGGATACGAACTCTCCGATCAGAAGTCTTATTATTTATATATTATTTATAAAATATTACGTTTAAAAAGAGTATTTATCATAAGGTAATTTAGTTTTTTTTTAAATGTAACTTCAATAAGTTACTTTCAGAAATCTGAGGTGATTGTATACGTAAAAGTTTATTCAGGTACTTTAGAACAAATGAAGAGAATGTGAGTGATTATTGATCTTTTAATTTCAGGTATAATGGCCAGCGTTCTGAGACCAACATGGTGGTCATCAACGTCAAGCCTCTTTCTGGATTCAGGGTGGACGAGACGTCGGTGCAGCTTGTGAACAGCAATGCAAATGTAACACAAACCTTTAACTAAAAGTGTAAAGCATGAACACTTACCTAAATATTTACAATTACAATAATATAATTATTCTAAACAGCATGTGTCAATGAAACAGATATCAGAAGATTGACCACTTATTTGTCATATTGATATTTACTCTGATTATCTTTATTCCAGTCTACTGATGGAGCAGTGAAACATGTGGAACAAACTGAGTGCAACACAATCATCTATCTGACTGGAGTAAGACACACACACACACACACAAACACACAAACACACACAAACACACACACACACACACACACACACACACACACAAACACACACACACACACACACAAACACACAAACACACACAAACACACACACACACACACACACAAACACACACAAACACACACACACAAACACACACACACAAACACACACACACACACACACAAACACACACACACACACAAACACACACACACACACACACACAAACACACACACACACACACACAAACACACACACACAAACACACACACACACACACACACACAAACACACACACACAAACACACACACACAAACACACACACACACACAAACACACACACACACACACAAACACACACAAACACACACACACACACACACACACACACAAACACACACACACACACACAAACACACACACACACACACACACAAACACACAAACACACACACACACACACACACAAACACACACACACACACACACACACACAAACACACACACACACACACAAACACACACACACACACACACACACACACACACACACACAGGACCATCAACCCTCATGTTCAGGTCATTTAAAATGTTTATTGGTGCTGCATTGCATTTTTCTAATGAACATAAATTGATGAGTTTAAAAATAAAATAAAATAAGAGTCCACTGCCCAATCTCCAGATGTGAACCCTACTGAAAACCTCTGGAATGTCATAAGAGGAAGATGGATGATCACAAACCATGAAGTAAAGCTGAGCTGTTTGCTTTTTTGCAGTGAGAGTGGTATAAAGTTCCCCAACAGCAATGTGAGAAACTGGTGGAGATCATGGAGCTAAAACCCATGCAGATCGGGTTATTCCACCAAATACTGATCTCTTAATGTTATTTAACCAAAGCATTAACACAATCTGTTTACAAATGATTAGCATTTTGTTTTATTTGAGTTATTAAAGCTCTGAAATACTGCATGATCTTGGGTTATTTTGAGGTGATGTCATTTCCTTTAAATATACACTCTAAATAACAATAGTTATATTTTGAATTTAGGAGAAATATTGTCAGCAGTTCACAAAAAATAAAACAAAACTCTTCATCTCACCAATACATGAACCTGGAAGAAAAAAAACATTTTTGCAGTGGTCTCTTATTGTTTTCCAGAGCTGTATATTTAGTTTATTGTTAACTTGGGGGTAATTTAATTAAATTGTTTAAAGCATCTGTAAAAGGAAAATATTCTACACTGATAGGGAAACACCCTAACTAGACAGAACCTTTAAGGTTTAGCTCAGAGAGATGACAAGAATCTCTGCAGGTTTTCTCTTACTAAAGAATGACACATCTGACGTTTTTAGATATTGCAGAATCCACATTATAAGTTCCCTTTCTTTCTTACATCATAAGAGTGTTATTGCTATACATGTTTATTTGTACATGGTGAATAGAACTGATTTTGTCCAATGTCTCTGTCTGATTTAGCTGACTTATGGAGAGGAGATGGTCTACACCCTGGCGATCATACAGGACCTTCCAGTGGAGAACCTGAAACCATCTGTTGTGGAGGTTTATGACTACTACGAGACCGGTATACATCACTCTGTACTTTTACAGCTCTACATTTAGCTGTCCACAGCAATTGTCCACCGCAATTACACACACAGCATTCACAGTGTACCTGTGTCTTATTTCACACAAGAGTAAAAGCCTGATTTTTGTTTTTTTCTTCTTCTTCTAAAGGTGAGAGAGCTGCAACTGAGTACATCTCCCCATGTCAAGTTCACTGAGAATTTGAATGTGATCTCTGCAAGAGCCCAGCAAGTGCCCCCCAATTTGAGTTTTTTTATATGGGAATTCTGGGTACCTTCCAGCTATCAACATATGGAAACCATTCCTTATTAAAACTTTCCAAAACTATTTAAGACACTTCTCTCTCTCTCTCTCTCTCTCTCTCTCTCTGTATGTATAAGTATGTAATGTCACTTCACAATGAAGTTTATATAAGGTGCCTAGAAAATAAATGTTGATAAATATCCACATCAGCCAAATCAGTATAATAATTTGTTGTGGTGAACTGACAAATTACCATAAGTATTTTTTATTTTACCAATCAAACAGTATACTGTGAACATAGCATTTCCAATATAAATCCATTTGTAATTCTTTTTTATACATACAGTATCTCACAAAAGTGAGTACACCCCTCACATTTTTGTAAATATTTTATTATAACTTTTCATGTGACAACACTGAAGAAATGACCCTCTGCTCCAGTGTACAGTAGTGAGTGTCCAGCCTGTATAACAGTGTAAATTTGCTGTCCCTTCAAAATAACTCAACACACAGCCATTAATGTCTAAACCGTTGGCAACAAAAGTGACTCCACCCCTAAGTGGAAATGTCCAAATTGGGCCCAAAGTCAATATTTTGTGTGGCCATCATTATTTTCCAGCACTGCCTTAACCCTCTTGGGCATGGAGTTCACCAGAGCTTCACAGGTTGCCACTGGAGTACTCTTCCACTCCTCCATGATGACATCACAGAGCTGGTGGATGTTAGAGACCTTGCGCTCCCCCACCTTCCATTTGAGGATGCCCCACAGATGCTCAATAGGGTTTAGGTCTGGAGACATGCTTGGCCAGTCCATCACCTTTACCCTCAGCTTCTTTAGCAAGGCAGTGGTGGTCTTGGAGGTGTGTTTGGGGTCGTTATCATGTTGGAATACTGCCCTGTGGTTCAGTCTCCGTAGGGAGGGGATCATGCTCTGCTTCAGTATGTCACAGTACATGTTAGCATTCATGGTTCCCTCAATGATCTGTAGCTCCCCAGTGCCGGCAGCACTCATGCAGGCCCAGACCAGGACACTCCCACCACCATGCTTGACTGTAGGCAAGACACACGTGTCTTTGTACTCCTCACCTGGTTGCCCCCACACACGCTTGACACCATCTGAACCAAATAAGTTTATCTTGGTCTCATTGGACCACAGGACATGGTTCCAGTAATAATCCTTAATCTGCTTGTCTTCAGTAAACTGTATGCGGGCTTTCTTGTGCATCATCTTTAGTAGAGGCTTCCTTCTGGGACGACAGCCATGCAGACCGATTTGATGCAGTGTGTGGCGTATGGTCTGAGCACTGACCGGCTGACCCCCCACCCCTTCAACCTCTGCAGCAATGCTGGCAGCACTCATACATCTATTTCCCAAAGACGACCTCTGGATATGACGCTGAGCACGTGCACTCAACTTCTTTGGTCTTTGGTGGACCATGGTGAGGCCTGTTCTGAGTGGAACCTGTCCTGTAAAACCGCTGTATGGTCTTTCCCACCGTGCTGCAGCTCAGTTTCAGGGTCTCAGCAATCTTCTTATAGCCTAGGCCATCTTTATGTAGAGCAACAATTCTTTTTTTCAGATCCTCAGAGAGATCTTTGCCATGAGGTACCATGTTGAACTTCCAGTGACCAGTATGAGAGAGTGTGAGAGCGATAACACCAAATTTAACACACCTGAGTCACGAGTCACATGACTCAGGCGAGGGTAAATGGCTAATTGGGCCCAATTTGGACATTTCCACTTAGGGGTGTTGTCACTTTTGTTGCCAACGGTTTAGACATTAATGGGTGTGTGTTGAGTTATTTTGAGGGGACAGTAAATTTACACTGTTATACAGGCTGGACACTCACTACTGTACATTGGAGCAGAGGGTCATTTCTTCAGTGTTGTCACATGAAAAGATATAATAAAATATTTACAAAAATATCAGGGGTGTACTCACTTTTGTGAGATACTGTATGTTAATTCTAAAACCTGTGTAATCAACTCCACAACGTAGTAGAACTTTCACACCTGTGTACAGTAAAACTTTATTCTTTTCATTTCTCTCTCTTTGAAAACTTGCCAAATGTTGTGAGCTAACAAAAATATAATTTAATGTTGCATCGAATGTCATTAACTGTCAAATAAAAGCCATCTTCTCCAAACACTGCCTTCATCACTCCATTATACCAGTTTAATGTCATGCCTTTTGGGCTAAAAATTTCCCCAGTAGCAGTAAGTTCTGCCTGACTGAACTCGTGACAGTGAAACCTTTATGGCCATAAACCACTCCACATATGCTTCTTTATTTATTCACAGAAAAACTATTAAAATAAAAACTATTTACAAAGTTTTGAATAAATGTATGTGCCCTCAGCCTAGAGTCACTGAATGACTGGAAGTTTTCTCCATGACTGTGAGGCTTTCGCGTTTCCAATTGCCAACAAACAGCCTGCACCTTTTTGTCGAAGTAGGACTAGCAAATCATAAGTAAGACCAGGTACTGTGACATAGACCATTTGGTTATAGATCCACTTTGTAGGCCAATCATAGTATTTTAGAATCATTGCAAAGTTTGACTGGGATCCAATGCACTGTATATAAGCAGTGAGATGAGGTCAGATCTTTTGGTTCTATCTCAAGCTCCGGACTCTGTATAAATTCTAATTCCAGATTTTCCAATGTTGGGATTTCTTCTCAGCTAGTGAAGTCCCCCAGACATTTGTGTCCACTTTAAATTCCCTCAGGAGAGCTCTGCACAGGAAAATGACAAAAGCCACCAACCCAAAAGGGTCAAAAACCCTAAAAAAAAAACACATGTCCCAGACTACACTGACTGGGGTGGTTTCTCCATTAAGGTCCAGGTCTTTGACACCCATCAGAGGAACACCAAAATAACAATGAAATACTAGAGGAAAACTAGTAATAGATAAAAAATACATTAACATTGGGTGGAGGGAAGAACAGGCACAAAGATTCTGAGGATAGCCCACAAAGTTTGACTAATGTCATATACATTTACCATCCACACCTGTAATTTGCAGCTGGATTACTGTCAGATCTGCTGTTATAGAAAATTAACCCATATCTTTAATTGGATCCATTAGTGCCAGTAAAATCTATACTTTATTTATCTATATGTTTTTTTAGAATAAATGTCATTAATAAATATAAATAATAATTAAATAAATAAATATATTTTCCTTCTATTCTTGTCATTATGTTCAGTGACATAACTGTAAATGATTAACTAAACTAAAATTAACTAAATGTCCTGAACTTTCATCAGAGGTCAGTCTGGAGCAAAACTAAAACCTGAATTTGATTTAGACCCATGAAAAGGTTGTCCTGTAGTGTGACCAGAAATGACAAAATTATCAGAATTGACTCAAGGTGAGCCATAAATCTAAAAATTAGTAAACATTAAAATTTACACTTGATAATTTTTTATATATTAGCTTGAATCAGTTCCTCAAAACTTTCTATTTCTATTTGTTCTTGTTTTAATTTATATTTTGTCAAAGAAAGCACCATGTCCCAGGGTAGACCAATGGCATGTAAGTGATCTGTATTGATTATGGAATTTTAACATGAATAAGATGAAAAAAGGTTTATTTTGTGGTAGTTGTGAAAATAATGTAGCTCGAATAAATTATGACCTTTTGCTCAGTTCATCTTGTTCTCAAGTATAAAAAATATAAGAAAATAAATAAAATGATTCAAATGGCGCCAAACGCTTTAGTCATAATAGTGGAGAAAGAGGAGCATGATGACCCTAAATCTGAGAAGAATTTCATATCTTCATATCTATAATGTTTTATACTTTTGTTTTATAAATAAAGATAAACTAAAATATGAGAAAAAAGGTCAAATTATGGTCTCATGAAGTATAAACGTGGATTTATACTAAAAATTAATAAAGTGTTATCCTAATAATTATATAATGAAATGATTTTGAATCATTATGAAATATTTCATTGAATTGGAAAGGAACCCCACAGTATATTAAGTAAATCAATTAAATTACAAGATTATATAAAGAAAAAATGTGCATTACTTACATGCTGTTTTTGCAAATGGAAATCAGTCAAGCAATAAAACTGTGGAAAAAAAAGTGTTTATGTTCAAATATCTTAAAATCCTGCAAGTATAATTAATAGAATCGAATAATAAATTAAGAAAAATATGTATTAAATATTATAAGATAAATGTAGTTTATCAAATACATATGATATTTGTTATATTTAGACTACAATAAAACAAATGCAAGTTTATTAAATCTATTTATAAATATTTGACTAATATCAAGCTTTTATATTCCATTGTCAGATAATTTTGCTTTCTAGGAATTAATATTCATAATTAACAATATTAAATGATAATCAAACCAGACATTTTAAAGTTTAAAAGGTTTAATAGCCTTATATAAATAAAATATAAAGATTAGTGCATTTATAAAATTTGTAGTCTCTCTCTCTCTCTCTCTCTCTCTCTCTCTCTCTCTCTCTTTCTCTCATTCTTATGGACTGTTTGTTCTAATAGTAGGAGGAGAAGGAAAACTTGATGTCCTTCATTCTGACAAGAACCTCATTCATATCTTCAATGTTTCAGTATATTTGTGTTCTGCTCACTGACTTAAGATAGAGTGTGACGCTAATACACACTACAATACAGAGAACTATTACAAAGAAGTATCTCATGGAAACCTTTCATTATACTCACAAAATTGTTTCTGATGTTCATATTAATTGGCCATAAAGATACAGCGTAATCATACTCATCATAACTTGCCTTCCCTTTGCTTCACCCACTTTCCAGCTTTCCTCACTCCCCACATGCCAGATCTAACTTAAAGCATCACTGTCAAGATGTTTAAAGATTAAAGAAAAGAGAAAAAAAATCAGCACAAAAAGTGGTCAGTTTAGTAAAGATAATGAAATATCTAAATATATATATACATATATATATATATATATATATATATATATATATATATATGTTCAAACATTACACTAAATTAAAGGAAAAGTGAGCTACACAAATGCAAACAGTACATAATCATCATAAACATCTGAACACTATTTTTACACTGTACACATTGAATGCACACATTTATGACAGAAAAGGCTCGTTTTGTGCTATAAATAAATCCATGCTGTGACGTCTGATATAAGTAACATCAATCTATCTGTATCCATGTTATCGAATGTTTTGTGAAGTGAACATACAGTGCAAGGCCAGAAGTTATCCACACAAAGCACATTTACCACCACAAAGAAACTGGAGTGAAGGTGGCCTGAAGTTCAATTACTACCACAAGTGCTCTAAAATCATCTTCCTTGGCATGATTGTGGTGGATTCTGTTCCAGGATGGGTCCTTCTAGAGTGACTTTCACCTTCTTCTTGTTTTTTTCATGCACCATAGTACAGGTGACCTACACAGAAGAGTAAGATACTTTAATATTTCTCAGACTTTCTTTTATTATTATTATTATTATTATTATTATTATTATTATTATTATTATTATTATTATTGATGCAACTGATGTTTTAATAAAATTTACAATATTTGTTCATACTGTATGAATGAGATTTCCTCAGATTAAGTTTAATGATGAAGGGATTAAGAAAACATTTTCCCTGTTTAAAATAATAAAGACTTTTTTTAAGTTATCTTCAGATTCATTAATGATGTATCTTCAGATTTATTTCCTAATTCTTTTATAATTGGCCAGCTTATGAGAATTGCTGAGAAATTTGTTAAAAGAAAAATGGCCAGACCCCTCTTTGCTGTATACACTGAAAAACAAGGCTTTTTCAAGAATATTTTTTATTTTAATTTTCTGTTATTAATTTATACTTTTATACTTACATTAATTTATACTTAATTTATTAATGAATCATGTTCCATTAACTCAGTTTGTTTTTGTACAGCCAACCTGATATGTGTCTTTTTAAAGCACTAAACTAAATGATTTCTGATGTGATTATATCCAGTTAATACAATGTGAATTTATCAGACTCATAATGCAAACTAATTCAAAGTAGTAATTAAACACTTTATTAAATGTAATTAAATATAAATATGTAATCAGGTTTTGATTTCAAACTTGTGTGTCCTTAATACACTTTTGTTGTAATACCTGTGGTGATTTTTTCTACAGTTAAAATAATTGTCATTATGATGGTTTGTGATGTTTAACATTAAACTGAGTATTTAAACCTGCAATTGCATTCCTATGGTTCAAGAAGATGAACTTGTTACAATTTCAGTACTATGGCACTTCCAAAATATGAACAGAAAATATATGTAGTATTCAATAACTGACTACACTTGCATGTGCATTAAACCATACATCTGAGAAAAAAAAGTATTTCAATACTTATTATTATGTAGTGTTTGTCCTGAATTGAATTTTGTGAGGAAAAAATTGTCAACAGTGTCCCCAGTGACCACTTTAAATGAGTTTGCATCTAGTCCTGTCTATGGCTTTCAGCTGGGACAGATTTTTTTTCTTTTTCAAGAAACATATAAGGCTTTCCTCTTATATTGGTTACAGACAGCTTAATATCATCATGGATGCGGACAGATAGGGCAAGATTATTCAACTCCACATAAGCAACCATCTTTATTGTGAAATTTGAAAAGAGCAATTTTTTATATTCTTTGTCTTTTCTGTTTTTTAGTTGCCAAGAGTAGTATCTACATTGGCCCTGTTAAAATAAAAGCAATTGCTAAGTGGTTGCAACAGACTTCAGTTAAAACAAATTGGCCTTTTCTAATTTCTTCTGATGTTGAACCTGGAATTTTACCTCAGTTCTTACCCCTTTTATTAAGAAGACACAAGCCCAGTTGCACTGGACCACTAAGGCAAGATGGACTTACAGGATCTGAACTGGCACCTCACCACAGCCATTTCAGCTCTGTTTGCCTAACCCTGATGCAGCTTTTATTGTTAAAATTGGTACTTCTGACATAGCGGTAGGGCCTGTCCTTTCACATCAGGCTGGCCTAGCCCAATAGCTACATCCATGTGCCAATTTCCATGCCTTATCTGCAGTCGAACTTTGAATAAGGTCAAATAAAGACTAGATTTTGTGACAGACTACCAGAATCTCAGGGCAACACCATAGTTTTATATGTTATAATTGATTGTTTCTCCCAGGTATGTAAGTTCATACCAATGCACAAGCTATCATCTACCAAGTAGACTGCAGAGTTATTAGGTGTATGTGGCTAGAATTCATGAGATCCCTCAGGACCTAGTTTCTGATTGTAGTCCACAGTTTGTCAGGTTCTTAAAGGCTTTCTGCCAGCTTTTGAGGGCTTCTGTCAGTCTGTGTCATTTTCTCTTGACACAGACTGACAGACATGCCCTGAGACTAACAGCTGAAATATTTTGTTACAGGAATCCAAAGACACCTAATGAAACAAAAGAGACAAATCCTCCCGAATTTGGGAAAGAGAAAGAGATAAATCCCTCTGAATCTGGGAAAGAGACAAAGCCCCCTGAATCTGGGAAACAAAATCAAACAAATCCACCTGAATCTGGAAAAGAGATAAATCCCATTGAATCTGGGAAACAGAAAGAAACAAATGCACCGGAATCTGAGAAACATAAAGAAACAAATCCACCTGAACCTGGGAAATATAAAAATCCACTTTTATCTGGGAAACAGATAAATTCTCTGGAATCAGGGAAAGAGACAAATTCCCCTGAATCTGGGAAACAGAATGAAACAAATCCTGCTGAATCTGGGAAAGAGACAAATCCACCCCAATTAGGGAAAGAGTCGAATCCACCTGAATCTGGGAAAAAAATTAATCTCACTGAAGCTGGCAAACAGAAAGAGACAAATCCCCCTGAATCTGGGAAAGAGACAAATTCCATTGAATCTGGGAAACAGAAAGAGACAAATCCCCCTGAATCTGGGAAAGAGACAAATTCCACTGAATCTGGGAAACAGAAAGAGACAAATCCCCCTAAATCTGGGAAAGAGACAAATTCTACTGAATCTGGGAAACAGAAAGAAAGAAATCCTGCTGAATCGGGGAAAGAGACAAATCCACCCCAATCAGGGAAAGAGTCGAATCCCCCTGAAGCTGGGAAACAGAAAGAAACAAATCCACCTGAATCTGGGAAAGAGACAAATTCCACTGAATCTGGGAAACAGAAAGAGACAAATCCTCCACACTCTGGGAAAGAGACAAATTCCACTGAATCTGGGAAACAGAAAGAGACAAATTCCCCTGAATCTGGACAAGAGATGAATCCCACTGAATCTGGGAAAGAGCTGAATCCTCCTGAATCTGGGAAACAGAAAGAGACAAATCCCCCTGAATCTGGGAAAGAGACAAATTCTCCGGAATCTGGGAAACAGAAAGAGACAAATCCTCTTGAATCTGGGAAGCAGACAAATCCTCCTGAATCAGGGAAAGAGACAAATTCCACTGAATCTGGGAAACAGAAAGAGACAAATCCTCTTGAATCTGGGAAGCAGACAAATCCTCCTGAATCAGGGAAAGAGACAAATTCCACTGAATCTGGGAAACAGAAAGAGACAAATCCTCCACACTCTGGGAAAGAGACAAATTTCACTGAATCTGGACAAGAGATGAATCCCACAGAATCTGGGAAGCAGAAAGAGATAAATCCTCCAGAAACTGGAAAAGAAACAAATCCACCTGAATTTCAAAAAGAGACAAATCCCCTTGAATCTGGGAAACAGAAAGAAACTAATCCACCTGAATCTGGGAAAGAGACAAATTTTCCGGAATCTGGGAAACAGAAAGAGACAAATCGCCCTGAATCTGTGAAAGAGAAAAATCCTCCAGAATCTGGAAAAGAGCTGAATCCTCCTCAATCTGGGAAACAGAAAGAGACAAATCCCCCTAAATCTGGGAAAGAGACAAATTCTCCGGAATCTGGGAAACAGAAACAGACAAATCCTCCTGAATCTGGGAAAGAGACAAATTCCACTGAATCTGGGAAACAGAAAGAAACAAATCCTGCTGAATCAGGGAAAGAGACAAATCCACCCCATTCAGGGAAAGAGTTGAATCCCCCTGAATCTGGGAAACAGAAAGAAACTAATCCACCTGAATCTGGGAAAGAACTGAATCCTCCTGAATCTGGGAAACAGAAAGAGACAAATCCCCCTGAATCTGGGAAAGAGACAAATTCCACTGAATCTGGGAAAGAGACAAATTCCACTGAATCTGGGAAACAGAAAGAAACAAATCCTGCTGAATCGGGGAAAGAGACAAATCCACCCCAATCAGGGAAAGAGTTGAATCCACCTGAATCTGGGAAACAGAAAGAAACTAATCCACCTGAATCTGGGAAACAGAAAGAAACAAATCCCCCTGAATCTGGGAAAGAGATGAATTCTCTGAAATCTGGAAAACAAAAAGAGACAAATCCTCTTGAATCTGAGAAGCAGACAAATCCTCCTGAATCTGGGAAAGAGACAAATTCCACTGAATCTGGACAAGAGATGAATCCCACAGAATCTGGGAAGCAGAAAGAGACAAATCCTCCAGAAACTGGAAAAGAAACAAATCCACCTGAATTTCAAAAAGAGACAAATCCCCTTGAATCTGGGAAAGAAAAAGAAACAAATCCTGCTAAATCTGGGAAAGAGACAAATCCACCCCAATCAGGGAAAGAGTTGAGTCCCCCTGAATCTGGGAAACAGAAAGAAACTAATCCACCTGAATCTGGGAAAGAGCTGAATCCTCCAGAATCTGGGAAAGAGCTGAATCCTCCTGAATCTGGGAAACAGAAAGAGACAAATCCTCTTGAATCTGGGAAAGAGACAAATTCCACTGAATCTGGGAAACAGAAAGAGACAAATCCTCCTGAATCTGGGAAAGAGACAAATTCCACTGAATCTGGGAAACAGAAAGAAACAAATCCTGCTGAATCGGGGAAAGAGACAAATCCACCTGAATCTGGGAAACAAATTAATCTCACTGAAGCTGGGAAACAGAAAGAAACTAATCCTCCTGAATCTGGGAAAGAGACAAATCCACCTGAATCTGGGAAAGAGACAAATCCACCTGAATCTGGGAAAGAGACAAATTCCCTTGAATCTGGGAAGCAGAAAGAAACTAATCCCCCTGAATCTGGGAAAGAACTGAATCCTCCTGAATCTGGGAAACAGAACGAGACAAATCCCCCTGAATCTGGGAAAGAGACAAATTCCACTGAATCTGGGAAACAGAAAGAAACAAATCCTGCTGAATCTGGGAAAGAGACAAATCCACCCCATTCAGGGAGAGAGTCAAATCCCCCTGAAGCTGGGAAACAGAAAGAAACTAATCCCCCTGAATCTGGGAAGCAGACAAATCCTCCTGAATCTGGGAAAGAGACAAATCCACCTGAATCTGGGAAAGAGACAAATTCCCTTGAATCTGGGAAGCAGAAAGAAACTAATCCCCCTGAATCTGGGAAAGAACTGAATCCTCCTGAATCTGGAAAACAGAACGAGACAAATCCCCCTGAATCTGGGAAAGAGACAAATTCCACTGAATCTGGGAAACAGAAAGAAACAAATCCTGCTGAATCGGGGAAAGAGACAAATCCACCCCATTCAGGGAAAGAGTTGAATCCACCTGAATCTGGGAAACAGAAAGAAACTAATCCCCCTGAATCTGGGAAAGAGATGAATTCTCTGAAATCTGGAAAACAAAAAGAGACAAATCCTCTTGAATCTGAGAAGCAGACAAATCCTCCTGAATCTGGGAAAGAGACAAATTCCACTGAATCTGGACAAGAGATGAATCCCACAGAATCTGGGAAGCAGAAAGAGACAAATCCTCCAGAAACTGGAAAAGAAACAAATCCACCTGAATTTCAAAAAGAGACAAATCCCCTTGAATCTGGGAAAGAAAAAGAAACAAATCCACCTGAATCTGGGAAAGAGACAAATCCTCCAGAATCTGGGAAAGAGCTGAATCCTCCTGAATCTGGGAAACAGAAAGAGACAAATCCTCTTGAATCTGGGAAAGAGACAAATTCCCCTGAATCTGGGAAACAGAATGAAACAAATCCTCTTGAATCTGGGAAAGAGACAAATTTCCCTGAATCTGGGAAAGAGACAAATTTCCTTGAATCTGGGAAAAAGACAAATCCACTCCAATCAGGGAAAGAGTCGAATCCCCCTGAATCTGGGAAACAGAATGAAACAAATCCTCTTGAATCTGGGAAAGAGACAAATTTCCCTGAATCTGGGAAAGAGACAAATTTCCTTGAATCTGGGAAAGAGACAAATCCACCCCAATCAGGGAAAGAGTTGAATCCCCCTGAATCTGGGAAACAGAAAGAGACAAATCCTCTTGAATCTGGGAAAGAGACAAATTTCCCTGAATCTGGGAAAGAGACAAATTTCCCTGAATCTGGGAAAGAGACAAATTTCCCTGAATCTGGGAAAGAGACAAATTTCCTTGAATCTGGGAAAGAGACAAATCCACCCCAATCAGGGAAAGAGTCGAATCCCCCTGAATCTGGGAAACAGAAAGAGACAAATCCACCCCAATCAGGGAAAGAGTCGAATCCCCCTGAATCTGGGAAACAGAAAGAGACAAATCCTCCTGAATCTGGGAAAGAGACAAATTTCCCTGAATCTGGGAAAGAGACAAATTTCCCTGAATCTGGGAAAGAGACAAATTCCCCTGAATCTTGGAAACAGAATGAAACAAATCCTGCTGAATCTGGGAAAAAGACAAATCCACCCCAATCAGGGAAAGAGTCGAATCCACCTGAAGCTGGGAAACAGAAAGAAACTAATCCACCTGAATCTGGGAAAGAGCTGAATCCTCCTGAATCTGGGAAACAGAAAGAGACAAATCCTCTTGAATCTAGGAAAGAGACAAATTCCACTGAATCTGGGAAACAGAAAGAGACAAATCCTCCACACTCTGGGAAAGAGACAAATTTCACTGAATCTGGACAAGAGATGAATCCCACAGAATCTGGGAAGCAGAAAGAGACAAATCCTCCAGAAACTGGAAAAGAAACAAATCCACCTGAATTTCAAAAAGAGACAAATCCCCTTGAATCTGGGAAACAGAAAGAAACTAATCCACCTGAATCTGGGAAACAGAATGAAACAAATCCTCTTGAATCTGGGAAAGAGACAAATTTCCCTGAATCTGGGAAGGAGACAAATTTCCCTGAATCTGGGAAAGAGACAAATTTCCCTGAATCTGGGAAGGAGACAAATTTCCTTGAATCTGGGAAAGAGACAAATCCACCCCAATCAGGGAAAGAGTCGAATCCACCTGAAGCTGGGAAACAGAAAGAAACTAATCCCCCTGAATCTGGGAAAGAGACAAATTCCCTTGAATCTGGGAAACAGAAAGAAACTAATCCTCCTGAATCTGGGAAAGAACTGAATCCTCCTGAATCTGGGAAACAGAACGAGACAAATCCCCCTGAATCTGGGAAAGAGACAAATTCCACTGAATCTGGGAAACAGAAAGAAACAAATCCTGCTGAATCGGGGAAAGAGACAAATCCACCCCATTCAGGGAAAGAGTCGAATCCCCCTGAATCTGGGAAACAGAAAGAAACGAATCCACCTGAATCTGGGAAACAAATTAATCTCACTGAATCTGGGAAACAGAAAGAAATTAATCCACCTGAATCTGGGAAAGAGACAAATTCCACTGAATCTGGGAAACAGAAAGAAATTAATTCCACTGAATCTGGAAAAGAGATGAATCCCGCTGAATCTGGGAAGCAGAAAGAGACAAATCCTCCAGAAACTGGGAAAGAAACAAATCCACCTGATTCTCAAAAAGATACTAATCCCCTTGAATCTGGGAAAAATAAAGAAACTAATCCACCTGAATCTGGAAAAAAAATGAATCCACCTGAATATGGGAAACAGAAAACGACAAATCCTTCAGAAACAGGGAATAAAAAGCATATAGATCCCAATAAATCTGGGAAAGAGAAAGATTTGAATCCACCTGAATCTGGGAAACAGAAAGATATAAATCCCCCTGATTATGCCAAAGAAAAAGAAACAGATCAACCAGAAACTGTGAAAGAAAAGACAAATCCACCTGCTTATGAGAATGAGAAAGACACAAATCTACCTGAGACTGATAAAAAGAAAGAGACGTATCCATCTAAAGCTGTGAAAGAGGCAGATTCACCTGAATCTGAGAAAGAGAAAGAGATGTGAGTAAATGTCATTTTAGAGACTGATTCAATGTAATTAATTCAAAATATGGGTAGAAAAAATGTGCTCAGCCGAACTCTAGTTAGAAAACTAGGTATCTAATGCGCTATATGGTTTTATATTGTTTGATTATTTTATCCAAGTAACATGCCACCTAAAAAGCTATTGAAACTATTATATATCCTTTTTATATATATATACAGTTGTGCTCAAAATTATTCATTTATTCATACCCCTTGGAAAAATCAATACTTCCTTATAAAAACTATGTTGGTGAAACTTCCATTGTATTCAATATATATTAGTCGCTCTGTACAACCACACATATGTGTTAGCTAAACTTCATCTGTATACCAATAGATATGGCCAGAGATTCTCTTTTGAGCCTGTTCAAAATTAATCATACCCTATTCCCTATACCCTATTAATTTAATCAATTTAGGTGTAATCAATTAAGTCCTAATAATGTTAAATGGCAACACCTTTTCTGTAAAGTATAATTAAGGGGGCAAAGCTTTCATAATTCTCAGTCACTGTCACCATGGCCAAGAAGAAAGAACTCAGTCATGATCTTTG
Organism: Hemibagrus wyckioides; assembly: GCF_019097595.1. NCBI lineage: Eukaryota > Metazoa > Chordata > Actinopteri > Siluriformes > Bagridae > Hemibagrus > Hemibagrus wyckioides. Next base: position 2,071,810 of record NC_080714.1, read on the forward strand.
TACACGTTTTGTCAATGCACATAGTGGAGACAAAGGCTACAAGGCAATTTTGAAAGAATTGTGTGTCCCTCTATCAACCATACAGAGTATCATCAAGAAGTTCAAGATGTTCAACACTGTCAAAAACCTGGATGGGCGTGGCAGGAAACACAAAGTATCCTCTAGAGTCACTAGAAAGATCTTCTGTGATGCAAACAACAACCCCTGTATCGCCACCAAAGCTCTAATAGACCCCCTTATCCAAGCAGGGGAAACAATATCAAGATCCACTGTTCAGCAAATTCTGCATCGAGGTGGTCTCCATGGACATCGACCCAGAAAGGCACAACTCCTTACCCAGAGACACCGGGATGTGCACCTGGCCTTTGTGAGGGGTCACCTAGATAGAGATCCAAACTTCTGGTCATCCATCTTCTGGTCAGATGAGACTAAACTGGAGCTCTTTGAACATATGAATGTTGCATATGTTTGGCATAAAAAAGGAGAAGCCTTCAATCTTAAGAATTCCATCCCAATGGTCAAGCATGGAGGTGGTATTATAAAACTTATTCATAACAAAAGACAATTTAAAAACACTATAAAATACCAAGGGTATGAATAATTTTGAGCACAACTGTATATATAAAGGATTTTTGTTAAAAAAAATAAAATAAAATAAAATAAATAAATAATTAAATAAGTAAATAAATAAAAAAAAATTCTTTAGCTAATTCATCTAATACACAGAGCACTGCTACATAGATGCCAAAATTTCCTTTCTTTTTTTCTGTTCAGCTTTTACCTGTTGGCTGTGACCTCCCAGACTGTAGGGGGCACCACTGAGACTTTATGTCTCACGGTCAACCTCTTTGAACCTGTTTCTATGGATGTGAACTTGGAGTATAACCAAAACAGCGTCACTCTTCTGACTGAACAGTTGATACATAAACAATACTACCGTTGTGTCCCATTTCAGGTTAGACTCCACCATAATAACTCAAATCATCTTATATTTGCACTTTGTAATGTTTGCATGTGCTTCTAAACCTGTCATAATTATAGAATCATATGGAACTCTTAAACACCAGTCATTTTGTATATATAGAACTTTTTGTTTTAAGCTATTATATTTTCTGGTTGACAAATGAGCTCCACCCCCACAGAGCAGCTCAGTTCTGCACATAACCTGAGATGTAGGTTAACAGAGCAAGTGGAATTGTTTGGAGTATGTGGAAGGCGTGTCAATGCTTACATTATGTCAGAATGATGCACAAGACAGAGAGAAATATGGCCATGAAGACACGGGCACAAGGAGTCCTGTATCTGTGGGCAAATTTTCCTTCCCAACCATGTTGTCACATAGTCTTTCATGCAGGCTTTCTTGTCTGGGACCAAGTAGATAGTTGGGGTCAGTCTTACCAGAGCTGGATGGGTGCAGCACGGCATGGAGCAGGGTGTCGAGCAGGGCATGGAGCAGAATGTGGGTCATAGCCTGAAGCAGAACTTGGGACATGGCCTGAAGCAGAACTTGAGGTCTTTGAGCAGGGCTCGGGAGGCTGGCACATTGGCCTCAGCAGAGAGTGGGTCTTGGAACAGGGCATGGGACAAGGTTCAGGAGGCACCCATGTTGGCTTCAGCAGTGATCGTGACCTGGAACATGGCCTGGAATGGGACATATGAGGACACCACACTGGCCTCTGCAGGGAGCTGTTCCATCAGCTTCTGGAGAGAGCTCAGTGCTGGATGCCACCCCACTGGCAGAGAACAGGGGTTCAAGCTCAACACTGCAGTCCACCCTGTTGGCCTCTGAGGAAAGCTATGCTCTGGAGGCACCCCATTGATCTCTTTAAATACGTTAAATAGTTATTATTATTATTACTACTACTACTACTAGTAGTAGTAATAGTAGTTACTCATGAAACAGATTTTGTGATTTTATTTCAGGTTCCTGTCGTAACTGTGGAATTGGTGGCATCTATTACTATTCAGATTAATGGGTCACAAACATTCCTGAATAAGGCAACAAAGATCCTCATCACACCTCCAACACACCTGACCCTCATTCAGACGGACAGACCCATCTATAAACCAGGACAGACAGGTAATGTTGTATAAACAGTATTTCCTGCTGCTTGCATTACCTCTAGCCTGGCCTTATTTTCCACATAGCAGCCCTTCCCCATGTCATTTAATCCTGGGTCAACAAATTATTCTCTTGCATGTGTCATTTTCTTCAGTTCCTAGTTTCCATAATTCTCCTAATTCCTAATCCTACTAACCATATTTGTATTTTTATGGTAATTTTAGTGTCTATCTGTGCTTTAACTTGTTTTATCATATATAAAATTTTCTCCCCACAGTGAAGTTCCGCATCGTCTCTCTGGATACCAATTTCCTCACCTATGAACAGATGGTCTGAAAACTTTTATTACTTCCTCACTGAGATTATGCAAAAGCATCATCTAAACTAAATTATCTAAATATAATTGTGTTATTTTTTTAAAATCTGTTTTAAAAGCATTGTTAATAAACATTTATAAAGTATTCATATATAAGTACAAAAATAAATAAAGTACAGCATTTCTTTGCATGTCATACTGTGTATGGTTGTGTATGTGACAAACAAAATTTGAATTTTCACATTATATAAGCATTATATACACTAGTAGATTTTTAACCACAACTAGACATTGTAATCATCAGTGACTTACTAATATAAAATATTCTTTGTTTGTGCATTGAGACATAATTAGAGGTTATAAAGCACATCTAAAACACTGTTAATAAATTCCAAGTAATAATTGCCTTATGAAGATCAATGTATGTTTAATTTGATCATAAGATCTCTTTTCTCTGTTTTTTTTTTTTCAGTTTCCCACAATAGAAGTACAGGTACAGTGTTATGTTGAAGATTCACTCACTAACTGACTTTTATGGCATGCTTTACTTTTAAAGTAAAGTTTTTTAAGAGTAGCCTGTTAATTTTGGGAATTTAATTTATTTTTATTTCAGGACCCGAACTCAAACCGCATTGGTCAGTGGCTGAATGTCCCCACGTCCAGCGGTCTGGTGGATCTGTCATATCCCATAAACTCTGGGGCTACAAAAGGAGTTTACATCATCACCGTCTGGGACGAGAAAAACAAAGAGCTCACACAAACCTTCGAAGTCAAGGACTACGGTCAGGACCTGTTTATCTTTATTAACGATTTTATGTTAACAAGTACTGTATTACTGTATCTCTAATCTATAATTTATTGATAATATAATAATAACTATTATTTAAAAAAATTGAAAATGTTATATTATTTTGCTTCATATGATTTAAATGCAATGTTTCTAATATAAATATTAATTTTATAATGGTTGATTTATAATATTTATTAGATAATTTGTTCTAAACACATTTTATGTATTTGCAATTATTAATATTTTTTTTATTTTGCAAAAATGTAGAAACAGAGCAAAAATGTTTAAGTAAATCTTTTTGTAACAAAACCCAAGGTGGAATGGGATGTCAATACAACAGCAGATTTTCTGTATTAAAAGAAACACTTAATCAAATGATAGCATGGAAAGAAATAAAAATACCAATTGTGAATTATTTATAGGACATACCTATTTGTGCTGTGTTCATTATGAAGAGTATGTTTAGTGAATTTCTGATATAGTTTTCTGACCGTAGCCTGTTTTCCTCCTGCCTGTAACTTTGTTTTGTTTTAACTGTGCGAGTAGCTTCTCTGGAGACGTGTCTTTACCCCCATTTTGTTTTCAAAGTCTGTTTTATGATGAGGGCATGCTCCCTGATTACCTGCTCCAGGAAGTTTGTTCAGGCCATGAATAGGGAGCTTGGGGTGCTCAGAAGAGACATTAAAAAACCACTGAGGTACCATGGGAGTTGAGCCAGGTTGGCTAACATCAATCTGGTGACCTCCCTCATTGCCAAGAGCAACCTCTCCCTCACCCAAGTACCATACCCAAGAGGTCGGCAAGACGTAGCAGCAGACGCTGACATGGCAGCCTTCCAGGCCCTGTTCCTAATGTCATTTTCCTGACTATAGCCTGTTACTGTCCCACCTGTAACTTTGTTTTGTTTTACCTGTGTTAGTCCAGAGATGTGTTTTTACCACAGTTGATTTCCAGAGATTGTTTTGAAATGAACCTGTCATTTTTTTTAATACTGTTGTTTTTGTTTAAATGATGAACCCACATGCACTTGTGCCCGAGACCTGCCTTTTTCCCCAACTACCACATCAACACAATAAAGTTGTTAGGGTTCTAGATGAAACCCTTGTTTACATGTTCTGACCTCACTTAGAAACATTCTGCACTTTTATATAAGAAGAAATTATACACATTGGAGGACATAAAACAGTGATAAGTCAATTAACTGCCAGGAAATAGTGCTTAGACCACTTTTATTACTGCATGAAATATTTTTCCCCAAAATCTTTAAACTTTTAGGAATGAAATAACAGAAGGATGAAAATATCTTGCATAAGAATGACACCTAGATTTTACCACTGTGTTAAATTATTTGTTACAGTTTCTCCGACATTTGAGGTTAGAGTAGAGCTTCCTCCAGTCATAACCATCCTGGACACAAACACTACTCTGAATGTGTGTGCAAAGTGAGTGTTCACGACTGAATAATGTTTTGTTTCATCACTACAGACTGGGTTTTTTGTACATTTAAAAAATATCACATACTGTAACTACACTGAACTATAAATCTGATATTACACAGTACTAATGAAAAATGTTTTTTGTATTGTTTCACTTAAACAATTAAAGATTAGTCATTTTCAACCAACTGCATGTCAGTATAATGGTATTCATAAATATTCCATCACAATTTCTGCAGATATACATACGGGAAGCCGGTGAGTGGGATGGTGAAGGCCACAGTCTGCCATAATAGTTACAGATACGGTTGGCTGCAAGGAGACACAACACCAGACATCTGCAAGAATTATACAATGATGGTTAGTCATTTTTCTTATTTAATCAACAGTAAATGCTTGTTGGTGTAACTAATAAACCTCTTCAGTTACGTCTTTGATTTTAAATAAGCTTATTTATAACTTTGTATCTTAAACATTTTTTATTAAATAAGTGTGTATGGTAAGTAAAAAAGTATGGTTGATTCACATGGGATAAGAGATATTTCTCTGTAATAATGACCCAAAATATCAACATAGCAGTCATATATAATACCAAAGGTATCCTACGTCTGTGACCTATTGAATCAGTGTTAATATATTCACTGATAGAGACTTTAAAGCACTTTTGCATGTAGATATGGATAAGAAGGTCTGCCTAATGACAGAAATGTAAATGTAAGACTATATTAATAAAATAATATAATTTAATTAATTTAGGAAATAGGATCAGATTTACTTTAGTAAATAGGAATGATATGGATGCTCTTTTGTATAAAAAAGTTCTTCTGTGATTGAACCAAGTCGTTTTTCTTGATCGCTTTTTTTTAATTAATATTTTTTTGCTTTAGACTGACCAGACAGGTTGTGGACTACAAATCATAGATCTGACAGAATATGCATTAGGTGATTCACGCTATGAAGCTTCAATCATAGTTCAGAGTGAAGTGGAAGAAGACAGCACTGGTAAGAGATTCTCCCTCCTTATATTGATGTCATTCTTATTATACAAAATTATGTCTTATATTTTTTATTCTATCTATTTAGATCAATCTTTAAACATTGTTTTGTAGGGGATAATGTAGCTAACAAATAATAGATGTTCATATGTACGTGTGCTTAAACAGTGTTACTATGTAGATATAATAAAGCAGTTGCTGAATCCATGTCTGGAGAGTTTGTTTAAAGTACTGTACAATACAAAATAAACAATACAAAACAGAAAGCAAAAATCGAAGTCAGACAAAGAGTTCATAAACCAGAAAGCACAATCCACTTCACAAACAAAGACAGAAAATCACGTAAAAATTTAGAACAAAACAGGTTCAAAACAGAGTGGCAGACATGACAATAAACAGAGAATGGCAAAGAACTGCTGATAAACTAGCAATACTTTGCATAGATTGCCTTGAGCATGGTTTAAATGTTCATTAACTTGGAAGCAAACTGCGGGGGCTGGTAGGCTCAATATTCTGACTAGGGCTCTCTCTGGTGGGTTGGAAGAGGAAGTGAAGGTGACAGCATTAAAGAATAACTCTCCCGGATAACCTTCTGGGGCATCCCTATGGTCTGGGAGCTGGTTGGTCTGGGTGTGCCTGATGGAATTCAATAATTAAAGATGGACTGAAGATGTCATCTGCATTGACCCAAGATCTTTCCTAGGGGGATCCCTCCCAGTCAACTGGATACTGAAACTGGCCCCTCCTCCTATGGGAATCCAGGATGGAGTAGACCAGGTATGCCTGGGATTCATCAACCTCTGTAGGCAGAGGAGGGGAGTTGGTGGTGCTGTCCATGTTGGCAATGGTGTACAGGTTTAAGGAGGGAGGTGTGGAACAAAGGGGAGATTCAATATGTGGCTGGTTCCTGGAGGCCCAACAGCAACAACATTGCCGGGGTGTGCTTGACCAGAAGGTGTTTTGGAGGAGCCATATGATTCTGTGGATGCCTGGGTGGCCTGAGCTTAGAGCAAGGTGCACCCACAGCATGGTTCTTTGCTAAAGGTCAATGGGTATATACAGTCATCCAGGCAGGCACTTGGGGGACAGAGCTTTGTTGAGTTGGGTGTGTTAGATCTTCTCCAGCAGGTCTTATTGTACGGGGGTTATGACTAGTGAGGCAGGCAAAATGAATTCAGGATCCAGGTCCCTGTTTACTGGGTTGTGATGATGGGAGAGGGCATCCGCTTTGCCATTGTTTGTTCCATATCTGACTGTAAAGTTGAAACGTGAAAAATAACATCCATCATGCGTGGCGGGGTTTAGGTGTTTAGTGTTCTTAAGGTATCCTAACTTTTTGTGGTTAGTTATAACTTGAAAAAAGGACAGCAGAGCCTCCATTCTTCGAGGGACTCCTTGATTGAAAGTGCTGTAATTCCCCATGAAATGGCAGTAAAAGTTAGCAAAGCTGAGTAACCACTGTAGTTCCTTATCACTACTGGGGAATGCTCATAATGTGACTGCCTTCATCTTGCTTGAGTTGATTTCTACCCCTTGGCCGCTAAATACATATCCATGGAAGGTTATTGTATCTTAGTTTAATTCATGCCTCTCAGCTTGAAGAGCTGCATTAAGCGAGATGACACTAGACAGACCTGAGTGATAGTGAGTTCCAGAGTTTTTGAGTAGATTACGATGTCATCTATGTAGATAATAATGCAGATGTTAAGTCCTTGAAAATTTTATTAACCAATGCTTGAAATACAGCAGGAATACATTTTCTGGTGGACTGCAAGCGCTTCTCCTTGTTGTGTAACAATGGCCTGCACCTGTGTCACATCCACTGGATTTATGACTGGCAAAGTAGATAATAGACAATCCAAAATGAAGTAGCAAAGACAGGCAAAGAGTTTATAAGGGTCAAAACACTGTGGCATGAGACAAGAGAATAAACAAAGAACAGCTCAGAATTACTTCCATTACTTTGTGCCGAATGCCATTGTGAGCATGGTTTTAATGTTCATGAACCTGGAAGTGAACCTAGTGGGCTGGGAGGCTCCATATTCCCATAAGGGTTCCCTCTGGTAGGTTGGAGGGGGAAGTTTGCTGTTACAGTAGAAATGCAGCTGAACTGTCTTCTGTGGTGCAGCTTATTTAATAAATTATTACATCCATATTCTGGAGATGTGGTAGCTTAGTGCTGAAGGTGCTGGACTACTGAAAGGAAGGTTGTGAGTTCAAATCCCAAGCTGCCACTGCTGGGCCCTTGAGCAAGGCCCTTAACCCTCAATTGCCAGTTGTATAAAATGATGACATTACTTTATTTGTTAGCTACATTACCTTTTTTGCTGTATGATGACCATCACAATAATTTTAGTATTGTATTAACGCTGTGTTTATCCTGTAGGTGTGATTCTGACCGGGTCAGGCAGTTCTGCTATAACATCTAATATTGTCAGACTTTCATTTGAGGATTCACCAACAATGTTTAAGCCAAGAATGACATACGAAGGAACGGTAATTATGTTAGCTAATGTATAGATAACTATTGGTGTGTAATGAACTGTTGGTGTGTAATTGGTGTGTAAAGGACTGTGCTAGCTAGCGCATAACAAGTAAGCTATTTTACTAAATAGTTAAATCCAGTACATCAGTTTTCAGTTTTAATTTTTGATTGTGTAAATTACTGTGTTTTTGTTTCTGACATTATCCTCTGATTTCTGTTCTTCTTCTTTAGATTAAAGTCGCTTGCCCAAACTTCAGTCCTATGAAAAGAAAAGTAGTGTATCTGACTGTAAATTATGCTGATAGTAAAAGTACTGTTTGGAAGCTGCTTACAAATTACAAAGGCATCGCAAAATTTTCCATTGACACTGAACCATGGGGTCTGGAGCAAGTCTCTCTTCAGGTAATAAAAGTCTTTGTATTATTATAATTTTTTTTAAATGAACCCTCATATTCTGTGAATGTGAAATGAGAAGAGCATCTCCAGCTACTTGCTGTTTAAAATCCTCTGGTCAATATAGTCCCCCAATACTAGCAGGTTTGGCACAGTGGAACTTTTCTGGCCTACAAGGTGGCTTTCCAGGAACTGGTCTCACCTAAACCAGACAAGGCAGTTTCCCATACCTTATTCCTACCCGAGGCTCAGTATAGAAACTACTGTATAAAGAGCAATTCCACAACTTTCAGTTTATGTGAAATAATCATCATACAAAATTGAGAATTCATCAGCATCTTGGTTGCTTTATTTTTCTTTTACATAGGCACAATATGAAACAACTAACAGAACCATTGCGTATGGGGAAAATCAGCTCACACCACAGTACCCCACAGCAAACATCTGGCTCCAGCCGTTCTACTCCAAGAGTCAGAGTTTTATTAAATTGAGAAGCTGCCCTATGCTTTTAAGCTGTAATAGAAAAAAAGTCATCAGAGCTCAGTACATGATACACCACAGCACACTCTCACCACTCCAGAAGACGTTATCCTTCTTCTACATGGTGAGTTTAGGTTTCACTGTAATGTCAAATTAAGAATCATCAGTGCATGAAAAGTACTTTTATTTGTACTCATACTGTACACTATATGCTCCCAAACGGTTTTATTTAGTAGCACAAACAAGTTTCAAACATCATTTCTTCCTCTTTTACCCAGAAATCTAATTTAATTCATTACAATTTGCATCTTAATTTTACCGTGTCTAGGTGATGAATAAAGGACATTTGGTTCGGCAAGGACAAATCTTTGAAGCCATCAAACCTGGAGCAGGTTCACTGACATCACATTTTATCAATAAAATCCTCACAACTTATTAAACCCCTGTATTTTTATAATCAAAGGTGCTAAATTACTTTATTATTAGCTAAGCAGCTGACATTCTTTTAAACGTCTTGCAACACTTGAACCACATATGAACCACAGCCATTGGTGGCTAATATGCTTACACTAATAATATTTTTCTGTTTCTGTCTCTCTCTCTTTGTTCTGTGTGTGTGTGTGTTTTTCCCAGTGCACAAGGGCAACCTGGTGTTGACACTGGAGGACGTGATAAATGTGTCCCCGGTTGCTCAGGTGGTCCTATACACAGTCCTTCCAAGTGGCGAGGCCGTGGGAGACAGCATGAACTACCCCATTCAGCTGTGTTTTGCAAATAAGGTCAGAAACTTTGCCTCTTTATAAGTACAGTACAGTGACTTTAAATCTCAACCACACCTGCAGTCTGCCCTTTATGAATATTTCCTGGCACAGTCTACAGTAACCTCAGCCATGATGGACTTCAAAATGCCCTAGATTTCTGGCACTGATTATGTTAGGAATGGCATGTAAATTGGGTAAGGAGTTCCTCAGTGGGCTCATTTCATTGTGCAACAAAATTCCCAATAAATATTAACATTCCAATGGTATTTGATTAATAGAGCCTGTGCATGGTCTTGTCTCCTGTGGTGCCCAATGATAGGTCAGAGCATCCAAACTGCCCCAAAGCCAGGCATCTTGTTTCAGCAACCTTTCTTGCTGAAGCTCTTGTGGCTTTCCTATATTTGTCAATCAAACTAGTAGAACCCTCTGTGAGCATCCTTTTTTAGTTTGACAGCTTTCCATCACCACTGGTATGGACCGCACCATCTTACGTGCTGCTTCAGTGTTTAGACCACAACTTTCCTAATTATGTTTGACATTCCACATTCCCAAAGCCAGGTTCCACGTCTGAGACTGTCCATCTGCTGCCCATGCGTCAGGGACTGTAATTTGGTATACCTTTAGTGTACTTTTTAAAATAATTTTTCCACTTACCTTTTTAGCCAAGGATGGCTGTTTAGCTGTTTTACTGACTTCCACAAGCTTGATCACCTTGACATGGTTTCCACTCACAAAGGGCAGTAACAGCTTTTTGTTCTAGAGGTCTTACTAACCTTATCTTTCAAATATGCTGTGATTAAACATCTTAGCAGTAAGTAAAATGGTCAAATGGTGTAAATGTTTTTGATAAATGATACTTTTATCTAACCTAAAGTTTTATTTATTTACTTATATATTTATTGTGTTTTTCAGGTGTCTCTAAAGTTTTCACCTACTACTAAGCTTCCTGGTGGTCAGGCGTCACTGAAGCTGAAAGCTGCTCCAGGTTCGTTGTGTTCATTGAAGGCAATAGATCAGAGTTTGCTGCTGCTGCAACCAGAGAAGGAGCTCAACATCCAATCTGTACGTCCAAAATAACAAAATCTCCTTGAGTTCAGTCATACAGCTTATTTTCAATGTGTAGTAAGAAGTAAAAAAAATTAAATGGGTCCCAAGTTAATGATCTATTTTAATTTTGGATATATGTCCAAATATATTCATTACTAATCATGACAAGAAATGCTGTCCTCTAAAATACAGAAAATTATATACATTTTATTTTACCACACAAAATGCCAAAAAAATGAACAGAAATGTAGAATTCTCTGTTCATATAATTATTTAATTGAAAAAAACAACCAAAAAAAAACGACATACCTGCTGTTTAAAGCATTCACCAAACACTTGGTAATGGATCAGTGAGATCACAGTGCCAGATCTTATGAAGAATGTCACACCCCATTATTCCAGGTGTTCAACATGCTGCCTCTACAATCATTATCAGGATATCCACACAGCATCTGTGAAGAGGATTCACACCTTTGCTGCGAGAACCCACCCACTTGGAACATCCCATTTGCATCACCCTCAACGTCAGTTGGTTATATTCCGAACTATGGAAAGGTGGATGTGTACAACACCTTCAAAGTAAGACATAGTACATTTTAATGTAGGATTGTTATCTGGCAGACAACAATGGTCAGTTATGTAATAAATCACATTCTAGATTCTATATTCTAACTGGTTACATTGGTTTAGATATATGATTGTGTCTATAGTAACAGCTAATACACAGTGTCTTGAGAGGCAGAGGAACAACCGAGCCAGGAGCAGAGCCTCATTAGCCATTTAAAACCCAAGACCCAGGAGTGGGGTCCAGTTTATAGAATAAGGGTGTGCAGAGAGGACCAACCTGCTGCAGCACAAATATCCTGGAGGGGAACACCCCTAGCCAGAGTGCTGGGCATTGTTGCATACCCATGTATGGCATCAAGGCCCACAATGGCTGAATAGTCAGCAGTGGCTGAGAAGACCAAACAGGCAGAATAAGGATTAATCCACAACTTTGACACCTCAATGTGGAGGTCTGGGAAAAATGGGAGCTGTCTGTATGGAGGTGGAAGGCATTCCAGGTCTGATGAAGACAATAATGATTCCTTGTTCTGGTTGGGAGAAATCGCAAAGCGAGAGCCAAAGCGGAGAGAGAACAAGAGAAAGGGGATCATCCGTCTCTTGTTCCACTTCCATTAACTCAACCTGTGAGACCCATGATCTAAATTGGTGTGCTGCATCAACAGATGTGCAGGGAGCCGAGCCACAAGACAGACAAATGAGAGTGGAGTTTACAGAGAGGAAAAGTTTCACAGTACACGCAGCCACGCTCCTCTATTAAACAAACAACACAATGTAGCCAATGGATCCAAGCACTTTCTGAACTTGGCCTCTTTCCAGATCTTTTATATATATATATATATATATATATATATATATGCTCTTTTTCCCTTCTTTGTCTAGATAGACAGGACAAACAATTGACACAAACATATATATGTAGTGATTGTTGAAATATTGTGATCATAACGAAAACTTTTTTTTTGCACATGCCAAAATGATTGTAGAGTCTTTTTTCATTCAGGATATTGGAGTTAAAGTCCTCACTAATGCAGATTTACATAAGCCCTCGGATTGTTTGAACAGTTCATGGCATATCACTGGTAAGTGTTTTTTCTCAACCACATTTTCTTTTTGACTTGATGCATGTACAGTATCTCAAAAGTGAGTACACCCCTGATATTTTTGTAAATATTTTATTATAACTTTTCATGTGACAACACTGAAGAAATGACCCTCTGCTCCAGTGTACAGTAGTGAGTGTCCAGCCTGTAAATTGGCTGTCCCCTCAAAATAACTCAACACACAGACATTAATGTCTAAACCGTTGGCAACAAAGTGAGTACACCCCTAAGTGGAAATGTCCAAATCGGGCCCAATTAGCCATTTACCCTCCCCGGGGTCATGTGACTCGTTAGTGTTACAAGGTCTCAGGTGTGAATGGGGAGTAGGTGTGTAAAATTTGGTGTTATCTCTCTCACACACACACACACACACACACACAGCCATTAATGTCTAAACCGTTGGCAACAAAAGTGACTCCACCCCTAAGTGGAAATGTCCAAATTGGGCCCAAAGTGTAAATATTTTGTGTGGCCACCATTATTTTCCAGCACTGCCTTAACCCTCTTGGGCATGGAGTTCACCAGAGCTTCACAGGTTGCCACTGGAGTCCTCTTCCACTCCTCCATGATGACATCACAGAGCTGGTGGATGTTAGAGACCTTGCTCTCCCCCACCTTAGGGTTTAGGTCTGGAGACATGCTTGGCCAGTCCATCACCTTTACCCTCAGCTTCTTTAGCAAGGCAGTGGTGGTCTTGGAGGTGTGTTTGGGGTCGTTATCATGTTGGAATACTGCCCTGTGGTTCAGTCTCCGTAGGGAGGGGATCATGCTCTGCTTCAGTATGTCACAGTGCATGTTGGCATTCATGGTTCCCTCAATGAACTGTAGCTCCCCAGTGCCGGCAGCACTCATGCAGGCCCAGACCAGGACACTCCCACCACCATGCTTGACTGTAGGCAAGACACACGTGTCTTTGTACTCCTCACCTGGTTGCCCCCACACACGCTTGACACCATCTGAACCAAATAAGTTTATCTTGGTCTCATTGGACCACAGGACATGGTTCCAGTAATAATCCTTAATCTGCTTGTCTTCAGTAAACTGTATGCGGGCTTTCTTGTGCATCATCTTTAGTAGAGGCTTCCTTCCGGGACGACAGCCATGCAGACCGATTTGATGCAGTGTGTGGCGTATGGTCTGAGCACTGACCGGCTGACCCCCCACCCCTTCAACCTCTGCAGCAATGCTGGCAGCACTCATACATCTATTTCCCAAAGACGACCTCTGGATATGACGCTGAGCACATGCACTCAACTTCTTTGGTCTTTGGTGGACCATGGTGAGGCCTGTTCTGAGTGGAACCTGTCCTGTAAAACCGCTGTATGGTCTTTCCCACCGTGCTGCAGCTCAGTTTCAGGGTCTCAGCAATCTTCTTATAGCCTAGGCCATCTTTATGTAGAGCAACAATTCTTTTTTTCAGATCCTCAGAGAGTTCTTTGCCATGAGGTACCATGTTGAACTTCCAGTGACCAGTATGAGAGAGTGTGAGAGCGATAACACCAAATTTAACACACCTGAGTCACGAGTCACATGACTCAGGCGAGGGTAAATGGCTAATTGGGCCCAATTTGGACATTTCCACTTAGGGGTGTTGTCACTTTTGTTGCCAACGGTTTAGACATTAATGGCTGTGTGTTGAGTTATTTTGAGGGGACAGTAAATTTACACTGTTATACAGGCTGGACACTCACTACTGTACACTGGAGCAGAGGGTCATTTCTTCAGTGTTGTCACATGAAAAGATATAATAAAATATTTACAAAAATGTGTGGGGTGTACTCACTTTTGTGAGATACTGTATGTTACAGTCAGGTCCATCAATTTAGATATTGAGAAATATTTTGCCATTGACATTGATTGTTATTTAAGCTGTCTACCAGGGTATAGAATTCAAATTCAAATTTTGGAGTTCAAATATAACAATATAATAATGATAATTGAGCTCAGATTGCAGACTTTCAGCTTTACATCTGAGCACCTTTATCTTGCTTACTTGTGAGGATAATGAGGGAATAACTCAAATCTGGCCATGGAACAGCTGAGCAAATAGGCCACGCCTAAACAAGTGCTGTAAATCTTACATCATTCATCCATTTTAGATGAAAATACCCTCAGGATATTCATTATTTTAACTCCAATATACTGTCACAGACAGCTGGACAGCAACAATTTTGTCAATATTCAAATATTTCTGGACCTGACTGTATATCCAGATTTAACCCCAGATGCAGAGGCTGTAGCCAAGGAAGCACCAGGCACCACTTCAGTTGACCAGACAGTTATTACAATCCGCAAATTTTTCCCAGAGACGTGGATTTGGGATCTTGTTTCAGTCAGGTGTGCATGTGGTTTATGATTTTTTTTGCACATTTTTTTACTCTGTGTTGCTAAGTCAATGTTTTTTCCCCCTCTACAGTCAGTCTGGAGTGACAACCCTTAATAAAACAGTCCCAGACTCCATCACTACATGGCAGGCTGGCGCATTTTGTACATCACCTGTCGGGTTCGGAGTCGCCCCGAAAACCGAGCTTATTGCCTTCCAGCCTTTCTTTGTGAGTCTCACCATGCCCAGCTCCGTCATCCGAGGAGAAGTGTTCACACTCAAAGCCACCGTCTTCAACTACCTACAGAGCTGCATGATGGTGAGCTGACATGTCCGTTTAATAATACTACTTTAATAATTGTACTACTGCATCACAGCATAAAAACATTCAGAAGGGCTGAAATTTTCTTTCAGATTGCTTCTAACTAAAGTCAATAACATACATCCCTTCAGCATTTTAGTAATTTTTCAGAAAAAACTAGCAACAAATCTGAGCATATGTTAATGACTATTCTGCCGCCCGAGAGAGCGGGATGTGGAATAAGATCAACAATCTTCCTAAAACCGTTTATAGATCAGTATTTGTTCCAATGAGCAATCACTGATTACAATCATTATTCTTGACCGAGACAAAGAAAATCTGCATAACACAGAATGATGTCTTCATGATGAATCTACTGACTTAGGTCCTTTTTTTCCTGAAAAGTGTCTGTAACAGTGGTCACACAGGAAAAAGGTGGATTCGTTTTCAAATAGCTGATGAAATGTTAAACTCTGTGTGTTAAAGGTGGAGGTGACTTTGGCCAACTCACAACAGTTCTCAGCACAAGAATGTAAAGACTGCAGTTACATGAAATGTCTGTGTGCTGATGAAAGCTGGAATTTCTCCTGGACCATCACAACACTGGTTTTGGGTATGTCACACTCACTGCAAATGATAGAATAGTTAAAATCTCCTCTCTTCTTCCCTCTATGTTTAAAAAAGGTCAGTGAAATACAGACATTTTAAATATTTTACAAGAGGAAACACAATTCGTTAGTCCTTTAAAACAGATAAGCCTTAAGAAATCAAAATTTATTTAATTTAATTTGGATTTGTTTTAAATATTAGGTTTTATTTTAACAATTAGCCAGAACAGAGATGTAGGTTTTCATTACAAACAAGCAGAAGCCACACCTGAGTGTATTGAAATATCAAGATCATCTGATTATACAAAAACAGTGGGAACTGTGGAGAGTATCAAAGGGGAAGCACATTATTGCCTATTGCCCAATATTATTGCCATATTTTGGCGTTGGTTATGGAATGGGGTGTTCAAGAAGGTATGACAGTCAGGGGTTTTTGCCCAATATATATTTGCACACACACACACACACACACACATACACACTATACATATATAAATGTGGGTTAAAGTGTATTGTGAAAAATCTACACATTTTAATGTAAATGTCACTTCAGTTTTCTTCCAGTATTTATAAGCAAATTTGTGTGTGTGTGTGTGTGTGTGTTATAGGTGAGGTGAGCTTTAATGTGACAGTGGAGGCCGTGCAGTCGTCAACTCTGTGTGGGAAGAATGTAGTTACTGTTCCAGAGAAAGGACGAATCGATTCAGTCATTAAATCACTGCTAGTGCTGGTAACTATATAACTAACAATAAAATGAAACTTTGATAATAGTGGGTTGTGATTTCCACAACTGCAACAAAATGTCATAAAAGAAGTTTAAAAGTGGTGGTCTAGATGCTATTAAAAAAAACAACTTTTATTTACAAATATTTATAGAAATTATTAAAGCTAAAAATTTAATTAACACGCAATGTGGCAAATTAAGTTATTGTTACTGTAAATGTGACAACCGTATTTTTATTCTGCTGCCATTTTCAGGCTGAAGGAATCAGACAGTATAAAAGCTACAATGAGCTTCTCTGCCTATCAGGTCAGACACACACCTTATTCTTTCACATTATTCTTTCACCTGACATCAGTCAGTTCTGTTGAATTTGGGCTGGAACTGAAATTTAGAGAAAGGTGGATCAGGTTTCATGGCCTTTCCCAGATCAGGGAATCCTAATTCAAGACATATATCAGTCAAAGTGATTCACTGCTCAAAAAAGAACTAAGTGGACTACAATTTAAAGTCTTCTTCTTCTTCTTCTTCTTCTTCTTCTTCTTCTTTTGGCTTTTCTCTTCAGGGGTCTCCACAGCGAATCATCTCTCTCCACCTATCCCTATCTTCTGCATCCTCAACACTTGCACCCACTAGCTTTATATCCTCATTTATTCCATCCATATTCCTCCTCTTTATCCTTCCTCTTTTCCTCCTGCCTGGCAGCTCCATGTCCAACATTCTCCTACCAATATACTCACTCTCCCTCCTCTGGACATGTCCAAACCATCTTAATCTGTCCTCCCTAACTTTGTCCCCCAAACGTCCAACATGAGCCGTCCCTGTGATGTACTCGTTCCTAATCCTGTCCAACCGTGTCACTCCCAAAGAGAACCCCAACATCTTCAGCTCTGCTCCCTCCAGCTCTGACTCCTGTCTCTTCCTCAGCTCTGACACTGCTTCTAAACCATACAGCATGGCCGGTCTCACCACCGTCCTGTACACCTTCCCTTTGATTCTCGCCAATATTTTTCTATCACACAGAACTCCCGACACCTTTCTCCACCCATTCCAACCTGCCTGCACTCGCTTCTTTACCTCTTTCCCACACTCTCCATTACTCTGGACTGTTGACCCCAAGTACTTAAACTTCTGTACCTTCTTCACCTCTTCACCCTAATATCTTTCTGTTCCACTTACCTTCCTTACATTCATCAGCTCTTCAATGTACTCCTTTTATCTTCTCTGTACCCTCTCCTCAATCTCTATCCTTAATACCTATCTCTATTCTTAATAAGGCACATCCTTCCCATGTCGAGTCTTCTGCCATGCTAACCTGTACAAGTCCTCTTCTCCTTCTCTAGTGTCTAACCTAGTGTACAACTCGTCATATGCCTTCTGCTTGGCCTCTCCCTTTTAACCTCTTCCTCTGAATACTATCCTAGACTTCCTCATCTTCCTCAGCACTCTGCCAGGAATGTTGTCCGGTCCAGCAAACTTCCGTGGGTTAACTTTGTATAGAGTTCTCTTCACGTTAGCTGTGGTGACACAGAGCACCTTGTTGTGTTGTTCTGTGCCTCAAACCGGGCGTAGAAGTCATTCAGCGCATCTGGGAGGGAGGCATCACTGTCACAAGCAGGTGATGTTGTCCTGTAGTTGGTGATTGCTTGGAAGCCCTGCCACATGTGCCGGGAGTCTCTGCTGTCCTGGAAGTGGACGTGGATTCTCTGGGCATGTGCGCACTTCGCCTCTCTGATGGCTCGGGACAGTTTGGCCCTTGCTGTTTTTAAGGCCGCCCTGTCCCCTGCTCTGAAGGCGGAGTCTTTTGACTTCAGGAGAGCATGCACTTTTGCAGTCATCCATGGCTTCTGGTTGGAGCATGTGGTGATGATCTTGGAGACGGTCACGTCATCGATGCACTTCCCGATGTAGCCGGTCACTGATGCCGTGTACTCCTCCAAGTCAATAGATTCACCATTTGTTGCAGCCTCCCTGAACATGTCCTAGTCAGTGCACTCAAAACAGTCCTGAAGAGCAGAGATGGCTCCTGCTGGCCAGGTTTTAACCTGTTTCAGAAACAGTTTAGAGCGTCTGACGAGTAGCCTGTATGCTGGAATCAACATAACAGAGATGTGGTCTGAGTAGCCAAGGTGGGGGCGGGGTTCCACATGATACGCGCCAGGAATGTTTGTGTAAACAAGATCCAGCATGTTCGCCCCGCTCGTCGCAAGGTCCACATGCTGATGGAATTTAGGGAGCACTGTTTTGAGATTTGCATGATTGAAATCTCCGGCGATAATAAACAGTCCGTCAGGGTGAGCATTCTGCAGCTCGCTAATAGCTCCATAGAGCTCACACAGAGCCTCCTTAGCATTAGTGCTGGGTGGAATGTACACTCCGAAAATTAAAGCGGTAGTGAATAGGATGTAGGTAGTACATAGGATGTAGTCTACCTGTGTGCTCCTACCTCCACTCTTGTAAGTCACTCTATGCTCCTCCCTCTTCTGCAAATAAGTGTTAACCACAACCATGTCCATCCTCTTAACAAAGTCCACTACCATCTGTCCTTCAAGGTTCCTTTCCTTAACTCCAAACTTGCCCATCACCTCCTCATCACCTGTGTTCCCCTCACCAACATGTCCATTAAAATCTGCTCCTATCACCACTCTCTCCCCCGTGGGAATACTCTCTATCACCTCATCTAATTCACTCCAGAATCTCTCTTTCTGCTCTAACTCACAACCTACCTGTGGGGCATAACCACTAACAACATTCAACATAACCCCTTCAATCTCTAACTTCAGACTCATCACTCTGTCTGACACTCTCATCACCTCCAGAACATTCCTCACAAACTCCTCCTTCAGGACCACACCTACCCCATTTCTCTTACTATGCACACCATAATAAAACAGCTTGAATCCTGCTCCTATACTACGAGCCTTGCTACCCTTCCCCCTGGTCTCCTGTACACACAGTATATCCACCTTCCTTCTCTCCATCATATCAGCCAGCTCTCTACCTTTCCCTGTCATAGTACCAACATTCAGAGTTCCTATTCTCAGTCCTACACTCTTACCTTTCCTCTTCTCTCTCTGTCTACACACTCTCCTCTCTACTGTACTTCTTCGATCAACAGTCGCCCAATTTCCACCGGCGCCCTGTAGGTCAACAGCGATGATGATTGTTAATGCGGGCCTCGACCGATCCGGTATGAAATTCTGTACTGACGATACGCATGATTAAATTTGGCAATGTTATTACGCTGGATGCCCTTCCTGACGCAACCCTCTCTATTTATCCAGGCTTGGGACCGGCACAGAAGTCACTGAACTGTGACCCCATGGCTAGATTAGGACTACAATTTAAAGTACATGAACTATTTTAAATTTTTTCCTCGGTTCTCTGTCTCCTTTAGAAGATGTAGTTGAGAAGACAGTGTCACTAACCCTGCCTGAGCTTTTCGTGGAAGGTTCGGCCATAGCCTCAGTCTCTGTGCTGGGTGAGTCAAAGATTTGTTTCTATTTCAGCAGTTTATATTATTCTGGGAAATATTCATCATCAAATCTATTTTATAAATGAGTCAAATAATGTTCAAAGATCATATTTTATAGATTATTATATAAACTGTAATTATCACCAGTTGCTAATTTGTTTTTACAAATGCAAGAACAAATTTTACTGATTCCGCCTGAGAGGCAAACCAAAGGACCTTGTTTCCTAAGCGTGTATGGCAAACACAATATTATCATATCATGTTTTTAGCAGGCAAATTAACAGAGACAGCTTATGTAACCCTCTTATAACAATGAAGAAAAAAATGAAAAATAACAACATTCTAATTTTTTCTCTCTGCAGGAGATCTGATGGGTCGAGCTCTACAGAACCTGGCGAGTCTCTTGGTGATGCCGTACGGCTGTGGAGAGCAGAACATGCTGCTCTTTGCCCCAAACATCTTCATCCTGCAGTACCTGGAGAGCACCAACCAGCTTACACCCCAGATCTTGAGCACAGCTCAGTCCTACCTCATAACTGGTGAGAACTCTTTATAAAATCTCCCTGTAGTTCCCTTTTGAGGGAACTAGACGTTGCATCATGACTGAAATTATGGGAACACTTTATTGAGGAAGTGTGTCTGAAGCTCTGTGTGCACACGCCAATTTATTGGCTCGGATAGGACACGTGATGGAAGAATGACGCACCAGTATGTCCATATAAGGTCATCTACGTCACCTTCATTCAGCTTTTTTGTCTCCAGGAAGCACGTGTGTCGAGTGTCTGTCCGAGACAGGTATGGCGAAGAATTTTAAGAGGTGTGTGCATCCATGTCATTTTCTTACAAAGGATGACACACATGCTCTTTGCGTGGTTTGTTTGGGTGAGGAGTATGCCCAGTCAGCTCTCGAGGGATCCGGCTGCGTGCATTGCGGGAGATTTCCTCCTCGCAAACTCTGATCCCATTTGGGCATTTGTGCCTCGTGGTTCAGGTCCTGTGTCCGTGGCTTAGATCATGATGTTCGCAGGTGGAGTTAGCAGAAGTGGAACAGTCCTCTCCCCTGACTACAATATCCACATTTCAACTTTGGGATCTTGCGCTGTGATTTCTCCTGACCTGGAAACGTATATATTTCTTTGTCCTCATCAGTTTCTGAGGAATTTGACACAGGTGAGGAAGGGAATTCCTCCGTCGATTTGCCACTGCAGTCAGAAGGCATTCGAGGAGCTTCTCGGCATTAAAACGCAGGCCATTTAAACTGGCCAGAGCAGGAAGCTAGCCTCATATGTTCAAAGCTCAACGACCGCTTCCTGACTTCAGGCCACATACCCCCCTATGCAGACAGCTGTCTTTTTTTTCCAGACCTGCATGCTGAGGTATCGAGGTCCTGGAAAAACCCATATTCGGTGTGCCTTTTTTCTCCGGCTTCCTTTGGTTTTTCAGCTATTATGAGGCTGGATGATCATGGTTATGCTGCCATGCCTAATGTGGAAGAAATGCTTGCAGGCTATTTCTTCTCTACATCAGCAGCATAAAGGAGGCTGGCGCTCTCTTCTAAACCATGTAGGGCTACTTCAGCCCTTGTGGGAAAGGCCTACATGGCAGCGGGCCAAGCCAGTGCATCCCTGCACACCATGGCGGTTTTGCAGGCCTACCTGGCTGACCTGCTGAGGGAGCTTGACTGCAGCAAGGGACTGAGCCTAGATGCAGTCTCTGAGCTGTGTCGAGCCATGGATCTTGCGCTCCGTGACACAAAGCAGATGGCCCACACCATAGGCTGTTTAATGGCTGCACTGGTTGCCATGGAGAGACACCTGTGGCTCAATCTTACAGGGATAAAGGACAAAGACAAGTCCTTTCTCTTGGACCCCCCAATTTTACCTCAGGGCCTATTTGGCAACGCAGTCAGCGCTGTCATCTACCAGCATAAATCTATTTATAAAGGCAATCTTTGTTGTACTCAAGAGAGACGGGGGGCTGCGTCCAGTTTTGGACCTGCGAGCTCTAAACTATCCTCTAAAGAAGTTCAAGTTCAAGATGCTCACTACAAAACTGATTACATCACAGATCATATCCGAGGACTCGTTTGTGACAATAGAACTTAAGGATGCCTATTTTCACACTGGCATCTGGCCAGAACACAGGAAGTTCCTCAGGTTTGCTTCACTTACACGGAGTGCATGGGTGCCGTTGCATTTCCAGGGCATCCATGTACTCAATTACCTGGATGAATGGCTTATCATGGCCCACTCCAAGGCCATTGCAGCCAGTCACCAGGATGCGGTGCTTGCCCATATGAGGTCTCTAGGTTCAACTCAGAGAACTGTGTGCTTTCTCCATCTCAGAGAACCACCTTCTTGGAGGTGATTTGGGATTCCACCACTATGCAGGCTTGTCTATCTCCTGCTCGGGTGGCTTCCATACTGTCAGCAGTGAATGCTGTTTGGCAAGACGAAAGTCTCTCTGTTGCCGAGGCTCAGAGTGTCCTCGGCCTCATGGCAGCAGCAGCCAACATGATTCCTTTGGGTCTGCTTCACATGAGGCCGTTCCAGTTCTCTAAAGGGAACTACAACAGGTTACGTATGTAACCCGATTCCCTGAGAAGGGAACGAGACGCTGCGTCACTGGCCACACATGAGCGTCCAAGGCGAGCTGAATTAATGTGATGTAGATGCCCTCATATGGACATGCTGGTGCGTATTTCTCCGTCACGTGTCCTATCCGAGCCAATGAATTGGCCTGTGTGCACACAGAGCTTCAGACACACTTCCTTGACAAAGTGTTCCCATAGCATCCCATGATGCAGCGTTTCTTCCGTTCTCAGGGAACCAAGTTACATACATAACCTGTTGTAGATTTTAAGATTACAGCAAATGCACAAAACTGAAAACAATTTATAAGTGTACACATACAAAATCCTTAGTTGTGTAAAAACTTTGTCACATTTTCTACACAGGATATCAGAGACAGCTGACCTACACACACACTGATGGATCTTACAGTGCTTTTGGGATGAGTGATGCATCAGGCAACACATGGTGAGGTTTGGTGAATAGAAGTAAAATAAAAAATGACAGCAAATTGTAAAATGGGGATCTATCTATCTATCTATCTATCTATCTATCTATCTATCTATCTATCTATCTATCTATCTGTCTATCTGTCTGTCTGTCTGTCTGTCTGTCTGTCTGTCTGTCTCATTCCCAGGCCATGCCCATGACCAAGGCCCTGTTTTATTCCCAGCTCCATTCCCATGACCCTGGGCTGTTCTGGTCCCAGGCTCTTGCCCCGGGCCCCGTTTCCCTCTTTGTTTACTTTGACAAATACTTCTCTTTGCTCTAGTCTCAGATTTCAGGTTCATTGTTTTTCCTGAAACAGGTCCTGCGAGACTGCCACATCCCTGTTCCAGTCCCTGGACATGCTCATGCACAAAGCCCAGTCTGATTCCCAGGCCCATGCCCTGTTCCAGTCCCTGACTATTATGTAGACCCACTAACATGATAATAGCTTAATGTCAATATTTTGTACTGTTTCCTTAATTTTTGTATAAATTTATGTAAATTTCAGTCATGAATGAAATTAATGAAATGAAATTTAACTGTTATGTTTGTGTTCTCAGGCTGACAGCATTTGTAATGAAGTCTTTTGGAAATGCGATGAGATACATCTTTGTAGATCAGGTGTTTGTGGATCAGGCGAAGGCCTGGCTCGGTCAACAGCAGCAGGACAATGGATGCTTTGCTTCAGTGGGACAACTCTTCCACACCGACATGAAGGTCAGGACACCAGACTGAGTCCAGTACCATCTGCTGTTAGAGCAGTCACTGGTGGTGTGATGAAATTATTTATGAGTTCTTGCTACATACTTTGCTTAATTTTCTTTAGCAGCACACCCCTGCCTTTTTATGCTTCTTATAACTCAGCAATGTGCCAGAAACTACAGTGTTTATGTATTAAAGAATAAAAATTACCACATTAAACAGCATTACAGTGTAAACTTCTCTATCTGATGGTATGAAGGTATAATAATCATTTATTTCATTTCTCTCTCTCTCTGTCTCATTTCCCCTCTCTCTCTCTCTCTCTCTCTCTCTCTCTCTCTCTCTCTGTCTCTCAGGGAGGAGTTAATGATGAAGTGACCCTCTCGGCCTACATCACAGCTGCAATGCTCGAACTTAATTATACAGTTACTGTGAGGAAAACATACACAACACTCAAAGAAACTGAATGATACTTTGATATTACAATGATGAAAAATCTTAGTAAGTTTTCACAGTATATATACATTTGTTAATCTGTGTATGGCAGGATCCTGTGGTGGACAACAGTCTTACATGCCTGAGGAATGGGTACACTCACATGAACTCTAACTACGCCAAGGCTCTCCTCTTCTATACCTTCACCCTAGCTGGAGATCAGGGGATGAGGAACACACTCATCTCAGAGCTGGATGCAGAGGCGATTATCTTGGGTCTGATACACCTACAATTTAAAAATAATAATTTTGAAAAAAAAAAAAAAAAAAAAAAAAAAACCAGAACATCCTTCAGCAGCTCAAAGTGTAGTATGAGCTTATGCCAGGATTAAGTAAGTCAGTATGTGATTGTGACAGTGTTGAACTGTTAGTGTATAATGTTAAATTTTTGGTGCTGATTGGAGAAATGCAAGTCATTATTTGAAATCTGTGTCTCATATCTCCCTCAGGTGGTGGAAGACACTGGAGCAGAGTAAGTGATGGGTCAGTGACGGACTCTTTGGAGGTGGAGATAACCTCATATGTGCTTCTGTCTCTGATGTCTGGACCCGAGCTGCCCGGGTTTGATCTGAGTTACAGCTCCAGCATCTTCCAATGGCTTTCTCAACAACAAAACTCCTTCGGGGGCTTCGTGTCTACACAGGTACAAAAAGCAACCTTGCCCTTTTTGAAAGAGTTCACAACTTTCCAAACTTTACCTTCTAAAAGAAAAATATATCTGTTAAAACAATATCAGTGTAGGAGACATTTACACACTGACTGCATTGGACTGTAAAATAAATAAGAGGACTTAAAATCTTTATCATTTAATCTAGCAACTAAACTACAAGTATG